>NC_133129.1:19063155-19271117 GCF_048418815.1 Hemitrygon akajei | reverse complement strand
CTTCTTTTAGCTTTTCTAATTTCTTTCTTAAGATTCTTCTTACATTCTTTATATCCCTCGAGCACTTCATTTACTCCATGCTGCCTATATTTATTGTAGATATCTCTTTTTTTCCTAACCAAGTTTCCAATATCCCTTGAAAACCATGGCTCTCTCAAACTTTCATCCTTTCCTTTCAACATAACAGGAACATAAAGATTCTGTACCCTCAAAATTTCACCTTTAAATGACCTCCATTTCTCTATTACACCTTCCCATAAAACAAATTGTCCCAATCCACTCCTTCTAAATCCTTTTGCATCGCCTCAAAGTTAGCCTTTCTCCAATCAAAAATCTCAACCCTGGGTCCAGTCCTATCCTTCTCCATAATTATATTGAAACTAATGGCATTGTGATCACTGGACCCGAAGTGCTCCCCAACACATACCTCCGTCACCTGACCTATTTCATTCCCTAACAGTAGATCCAATACTGCCCCTTCTCTAGTTGGTACCTCTATGTATTGCTGCAAAAAAACTATCCTGCACACATTTTATAAACTCCAAACCATCCATCCATTTTACAGTATGGGCTTCCCAGTCTATGTGTGGAAAATTAAAATCTCCCACAATCACAACCCTGTGCTTACTACAAATATCTACTATCTTCTTATAAATTTGCTCCTCCAATTCTTGCTCCCCATTAGGTGGTCTATAATACAGCCCTATAAGTGTTACTACACCTTTCCCATTCCTCAATTCTACCCAAATAGTCTTCCTAGATGAGCCCTCTAATCTATCCTGCCAGAGCACCACTGTAATATTTTCTCTGTCAAGCAATGCAACTCCTCCCCCTCTTGTCCCTCCGATTCTATCACACCTGAAGCAACGAAATCCAGGAATATTTAGTTGCCAATCACACCCCTCCTGCAACCATGTTTCAGTAATAGCTACAACATCATATTTCCAGGTATCAATCCATGCTCTAAGCTCATCCACCTTTCTTACAATCCTCCTAGCATTAAAATAAATGCATTTAAGAAATTCTCCACCTCTTCCTCTCTGTTTATCTCTAACAGTACAATGAACTTTACTGTCTTCTTTTTCTTCCTTCTCCCATACATCTGTTCCTACACTCTGGTTCCCCTTGCCCCTCATATCTAGTTTAAATCCACTGGAGCCTCTCTATCAAACCTACCTGCAAGAATATTTGTCCCCCTCCAGTTCAGATGTAAACCATCCCACCGGAACAGGTTCCACCTTCCCTGGAAAACTGCCCAATTATCTATAAATCTGAAGCCCTCCCTCCTGCACCATGTCTTCAGCCATGTGTTGATCTGCACTATCTTACTATTTCTAAACCCACCTGCACGTGGCACTGGTAGCAATCCTGAGATTGCTATCCTGGAGGTCCTGTCCTTTAACTTGGCGCCTAGCTCCCTAAACTCATCTTTCAGGATCTCCTCACTCTTCCTACCCACGTAATTGGACCCTACATGGACCACAACATCTGGCTGCTCACCATCCCTCTTGAGAATATGGAGAACTAAATCCGAGATATCGCGGACCCTGGCACCAGGGAGGCAACAGACCATTCAGGATTCTCGATCTCTTCCACAGAACATCCTATCTGTCCTCATAACTATTGAATCCCCTATCACTACTGCTCTCCTCTTTTCCCTCTTTCCCTTCTGAGCTGAGGGTCCAGTCTCGGTGCCAGAGACGCAACCACTGCAACTTGTCCCTGGTAGGTCGTCCCCACCAACAGTATCCAAAACGGTATGTGGGAACGGCCAAGGGGTGCTCTGCTCTTCCTGTCTATTCCCCTTCCCTCTCCTGACAGTCACCCAACTACCTGTCTCCTGACTCCTAGAGGTGACTATCTCCCTGAAACTCCTGTCTATTTCTGCCTCTGCCTCCTGAATGATCCGAAGTTCATCCAGCTCCAGCTCCAGTTCCCTAACATGGTTTGTCAGGAGCTGCAGCTGGATGCACCTTTTGCAAGTGTAGTCATCAGGGACAACAGTGCTCGACCTGACTTCCCACATACTGCAAACGGAGCACTCAACTGCCCTAACTGCTGCCTCCATTACCTACTCCTAATCTAATTAAATTAATTAAAGGAGTTTACCTGGCCTTACCTCACCTGGAGTGAAGCTCGTACTCAGCCTCTGCTCGCTATTTAAATTCTCCTGCTGCCTCACGGGCCGACTTTCACGCGCTTGCGCAGTTTTTCCCCATTCAAACCTCACCTCTGCCTGTTCTTGTCGAAGCCTGATTGAGCCAAAGCCGACCCACTCTGCCTCAATCCACTCCAACGATGGCCACTGTATATGGCAGTCTTTCTTTTTAAACCTTTAGCGCGCTACGTCACGCGCCTGCGCAGTCTAGCCTCTTTGCCGTGATCGGTTAAGAAAAACGCTTCTCTCCGAGCCTCTTTTACCTCTTCCCTCTCCGCCTCTTGCTGCGAATTAAAAAAATCGCAGTCCTTTGGTCCACCTCGGTCCAAAGGGTTCCAACGGGCTAAGATACTCTCCACCCTCCTGTCCTTTTCTCCCCCTCCCTTTCTTCCCCAGGGGACCATAACCACACAGAAGCTGATTCAAAGGGTGACTCACTTTCGCGTAGCCTTTCACAAAATTCCGACAGTAATCACAGAACCCGAGGAATAAGTACAGAGTGCTCACAGTCTGGGGTCTTGGCCAAGTGGTAACTGCCTCAATCTTAGCCGGGTCCATAACTACCCCATCCCACGAGACTATGTGCCCATCATAACTAACAGACGTTTGGCAGAACTGGCGCTCATCCAGGGAAAGTTTTAACCCTTCAGCTTTCAGGCAGCCCAGTACCTTCAGCAGCCTCTTTTCATGTTCTTCCAAGCTGGATCCAAATACTATGAGGTCATCCAGATATACCAACACCTCAAGCAAGTTCATATCCCCCACTGTCTTCTACATGACCCGCTGGAATTTTGCAGGAGCTCCCGAAATGCCCTGGGGCATCCTTTCAAACTGGAGAAATCTCAGGGGACACATAAATGCTGTCTTCTCTTTGTCGACGTCACTCATGGGGATCTGGTCATATCCACTCCTCAAGTCCAGCACACTGAACCATTTCGCACCATTCAGGCAGGCCAGCGCGTCTTCGACCCTCCGGACAGTAAACTGGTCAGGGATGGTGCGCCTGTTCAGAGTCCTATAGTCCACACACAAACGTATCCTCCTGTTCTTCTTCCAGGCCAGTACTATTGGGGATGCATAGGGGCTTCGGGACTCGGTGATGATCCCAGCTTCCTTCAACTTACACAAAAGCTGCCGAATGTCCTCCACCTCTGCTGGGGCCGGTCGCCATGACCTCTCTCAGAAAGGGGTGTCATTGGTCACCCAGATAGTGTGACACGTGCTCTTGGAACAACCCACATCAAACTCGCCAATGGAAAAGACACCTTCCAGCTTCAACATCTTCTCTACCAGCCTCCTTTTCCAACCCGGCGGCACCGGGGAGTCCCCGAAGTTGAGTGACTCAGCAGTCAACTTTTCTCCCTTTTCTAATAATTTCTCCCCGCTGTGCCTCAAGGGGGTGTTAGACATTACCGTTACCTGGTACAAATGCGCCAGGGGCATTCCCCGTCTGAAGGTGACCTCCCTCTTCGTAGTATTCCTGACGATAACTGTCCTCCTGCTAGCCTGTACAACTGAAGGCTTCTGTAATTCGGGCATCACCAGTACCCCAGCAGGAAATCCCAACTCCCCCTCGTGGTCTTCCAGAGCGTCCACTGTGACGGGGTCCTGAATTGACCCTATGAACTGTGCTCTTAAAAAGAAAGAGAGAGAGGGTGTCTAACACAGAGACCTTGTGTGAGAGAGAGAGAGAGAGAGAGAGAGAGAGAGAGAGAGAGAGAGAGAGAGAGAGAGAGAGAGAGAGAGAGAGAGAGAGAGAGAGAGAGAGAGAGAGAGAGAGAGAGAGAGAGAGAGAGACGAAGAATGCTTGGAAGGTGATGTTATGGTTTCTCGGCAGCAAGTTTACATTTCCACAAGGACACTGTCTGCTTGTAAGTTCTGACAGAGAGAGGAGGACGGAGCAGTTTGATGGACAGCTGGTGTTCAGCATGCTGAAGTAAATACCAGGTCAGCTGCTGGACTCGGACACACACGGTTTTGGACACTGGATGGGCTTTGTTGTGCCCACAGGAAGGTGGGTTTTTGGAGGATCGATTCGGGGAAATCGATCAGTGGCTCTCGCAGTGTGAAAAGGTGTGACTGGTGGAGAGTTATTCGTGTGTCCAACCCTCACCTGGATTGATAATTCCACGACAAAATAACGGTTCCCTTTGTTTCTTTCTTTTTCAATCTTTTTATTAATATCAGGATGATAAGATTAGTACATAGATAATGGGATTACAAACTTACAAAATTAAAATGAACATAAAAGGATACATAAGCAATAAGTACATTATAGTTGTCTTCTCAAATCATGAATGATACAAATATCATATAAACGAGACAAAAAAAAACTAAGTAATTCATGTTGGAAAAAAAACATTAAAGAGAAAAAGAAAAAAAATATTAATACCCTAAGAAAAACTAAACTAACTATTGAGAGAAAAAAAGGAAGAAGAATTTTTTTTTTAAAAAAATGGGCTGTTTATAGTATCTATAAAAAAAATTACAAAATCATCAGTGTCCCCAACTCCGATCCTCTCAACACACATATATATATATTTAAATCAAAACCGGAAAAACAAATAGGATTGGAACAGGGTCAAATTACATCATGTGAAAATATTGAATAAATGGCCTCCAAATCTTTTCAAATTTAATAGAAGGGTCATATACGACACTTCTAATTTTCTCCAAATTTAGACATAACATAGTTTGAGAAAACCAATGAAATATGGTAGGGGGATTAATTTCTTTCCAATTCAACAAAATAGATCTTCTAGCCATTAATGTAAGAAATGCAATCATCCAACAAACAGAAGAAGATAAATGGATTGACCCCATCATTGGTAAACCAAAGACTGCAGTAATAGGATGTGGTTGTAAATCAATGTTCAATACCGTAGAAATAATATTGAAAATGTCTTTCCAATATTTTTTCAAAAGCGGACATGACCAAAACATATGAGTTAAAGAAGCTATCTCAGAATGACATCTGTCACATATAGGATTTATATGGGAATAAAAACGAGCCAATTTATCCTTGGACATTTGAGCCCTGTGCACAACTTTAAACTGTATCAATGAACATTTAGCACATATAGAGGATAAATTAACTAATTGAAGAATTTTATCCCAATTCTCAATAGGGATAATAAAGTTAAGTTCTCTTTCCCAATCATTTTTAATCTTATAAAAGGCATCTGAACGTGTTTTCATAATTATATTGTAAACATTTGATATTACACCTTTCTGAAAAGGATTTAGTTTTAACAATTTCTCCAAAATACCTGAAGAATCAAGATTTGGAAAGGTAGGAAGTACAGTGTTTAAGAAATTCCTAATCTGTAAATATCTAAAAAAAAATGAGATCTGGGCAAATTATATTTATTAGATAATTGTTCAAAAGACATAAAACAATTATCCAAAAATAGATCAGAAAATCGTAGTATTCCTTTAGTCTTCCAAGCTGAATAAGCTTGGTCCATAATAGAAGGATGAAAAAAGAAATTGGATACAATAGGAATAGTTAAAACAAATTGATTCAACCCAAAAAATTTCCGAAATTGAAACCATATACATAAAGTGTGTTTGACTATCGGATTGTCAATTCATTTATGCAATTTAGAAAGAGCAAAGGGAAGAGAAGTCCCTAAAATAGAACCCAATGAAAATCCTTGTACAGATTTAGTTTCCAGATTTACTCAATGAGGACTAGGAGATAAATTCCAATCCCTTAACCAATATTTCAAATATCGAATATTAATTGCCCAATAATAAACTCTAAAATTAAACAATGCCAATCCACCTTCCTTCCTTGCCTTCTGTAAATATCTTTTACCTAATCTAGGATTTTTGTTCTGCCATATATATGAGGAAATTTTTGAATCAACATTGTCAAAAAAGGATTTTGGAATAAAAATTGGTACCGCTTGAAATATATATAAGAACTTGGGTAAAATAATCATCTTAATAGCATTAATCCGACCTATCAGAGATAAAGACAATGGTGACCATTTAGTGAACAAACAGTTAATCTGATCAATTAAGGGTAAAAAATTAACCTTGAATAACTCCTTATGATTTTATTATCATTATACGCAGATGACTTGTTATTATATTTTTCTGATCCTGAGAAATCCATTCCTGCAGTTATATCACTGTTGGCTCAGTTTAGTAATTTTTCCGGGTATAAATTGAATCTTAATAAGAGTGAATTGTTCTCCTTAAATAGACAGGTTCCAATTTATGGAAATTTACCTTTTAAATTAGTTAATGACTTTTTTATATACTTAGGGATTAAAATTACAACGGTCCCCTTTGTTGTGGTCACAGTCGGTGACTTGGAAAGGATTTTGGAGGACAACGGGAAGATCGACGGCACCAGCTCACCTGGAAACCAACACACCTCTCTCTCTCTCTCCAACTCTACTCATCTAAATACCATGAACTGAACTGAACTTTCTTCATCAATGTAAGACTGTATCCAGTCACCCCAGGTTTGAAAAGCCTGGGTTTTTTCCTATTTCCACACTTATATATACCTATAATCAATGCTAACCTGTTTGATATATCTGCATTTATATTACCGTATTGCGTAGTTACTAATAAACACTATTAGTCGATAGCAATCCCAGACTCCGAAGAGTTTTCCATTTCTGCTGGTTCTTTAACCCATCACGGGGTACGTGACACCACTAAGAGGGAACACTCAGGCACTCGTAAGGCACGCCCCCTCCATCTTTTGTTGAGCTGTTCAGAGAGGTACGGGAAGAGGAGAATGCGGTGGAGGCGCGGGAGGACTCGTCAGCAGGGTACAGTCCTCGGTAGTGGTCCCCCGCGGTGAAGTGACCACGGATACCCCGGAGAGCGGTAGAGGAGATTGCGGCGGAGTTGAGAATGGAGATACGTTGGCTGTTATCAGCGGGTGTAACCACCCCCCCCCCCCCCATATGATGGATCTGATGGTGGGGGTGGATTCCCCAAGGGGTTCCCGCAGGCACTCCGGGAAATCTGGGTGTCCCCATCACTCTCGCTATTTCCCTGGGCCGTACTACCATTGGCTTGGACTGGGTGAGCCACACAGTGAGTGCGTCGTTTAAATTCAGTGTCTGGCCTAATGCAGTCACGCACTTCCTCGAAAGCAGCTCGAAACATTGGGTGCACAGACAATGTCCCCAGAAAGCTCCCGCCCGCCTTCTCCTTGCAGGCCCCCATCATCATCCTCACAAGAGGGGTGTTGGTCCCCACCCGAATTGAAACGCAGCCCATCTCAACAGGGTCCAGACAAACTAGCACAATAGAATCAAGGACCTCAGACACTCCCACATCAGCCTCCGACAACTCCCGTTTCACTGACAGATAACTGTCATATGGATAATCACCAGTACTGATACCCCACACCTCCAGTGCCCTGAATGGGGTCAAGGGTAAATGCTTCAGATACCGGTTGTAAAACGAACGGTACAACAACGTGACCTGCGACCCAGTGTAGAGTATGGCTTTAGCATAAATACCCTCTATTCGAATCGACACACTGGAGCATGGACCCAGTCACCCCTCAGGAATTGGGCCTTTCGCTTTCGGGGGTTCCTTGGTACATTGCTGGGAATGTGTTCCCCCAGAGACACCAGGCCATTCCCTCACTGGGTCTCCTCTAGGTTTTCCCAACGACTCTCCCTGCTGAGATACCCGGGGGCTTCCTCTCCTTCTGGCTTGACACCTGTTCCAGCAGCCCTCCACATTGTTCATCCCCTTGGGGAATCCGCACCCCCCCATCAGCTCCATCATTTGGAGGGGGTCACACCCGCTGTTAGCAGCCGACGTATCTCCATTCTCAACTCTGCCACAATCTCCTCTACCGCTCTCCGGAGTAGGCTATTTGTGGTCACTTCACCACAGGGGACTACTACTGAGGACTGTACCCTGCTGACAGAGTCCTCCCACGTCTCCACTGTGTTCTCCTCTTCCAGTACCTCTCTGATCAGCTCAACAAAAGATGGGGAGTCGGAGACCCCACGCAATACGGTCATGGGATTGGGCGCCCCTGGCTATCTGGTCCATTCTTAACTGATCCACCTCAGCCGCCTGAATGACCCCTCTGCACTGCAAGCAATTTAGCTGCCTCTCTAGCCAAAAAATAAAAGCAGAAAGCTTCTCCCCCTTCTCCTGACGCATGTTCTGAAACCCCACCATGAGCTCCACTGGGCTTCTAGTCGGGCCAAAAGCATTGTCCAGTGCTTGCAGAAAATTGACAGCTGTCGCTACGGGATATTTCAACCTGACAGCACTCACAATGTCAGCCGCCCACCCAGTCAAACTTTCAACCTATCTCTGTCGCTTTACGTCATCAGAGCACTGCCACTCATCTAGCAACTGAGAGGTCCGCTCTGCCCAAGTCTCATACTCCTCCTCCCTCCCCCTTAGGGGTGGGTGTTATTCCAGAGAATAGGTGGAGCCCACCATAGTTGGGACTTTGAATCCAATTTTTCCATTTATTCGTCAGAGAAGTAAGGGCGGATACTACCTCAGAATTCTCACTCTTCACCGGGGGACACGCACTAATTAGACATTCCAAATCCGACCACTCTTTCCCCTCACTCCTCAGAAAGGAGAGAACCCTGTCAGAAAGGAGAGAAATCTCCGCCCCCCCCCCCCCAGCTTCACTACCTCACCGCTGGTCTGCATTAAAACGAGAGCTGCGCCAGCCATTTTATCAAATCTTCGCCCACCATTGCAACTTCAACAGCACTTAACAGGTGAATGAACAATTCATCCGGAGTACAAATATTTGCCCCACTGGTTCATCGCTCAGGGTAATCACACGGCATCCAACGGAATCTATCCTGGATGAGCACCCACAATTGTAACTCTCGCTTCAGCTGGCAGCTAAATATAGGGGGTGATAGCCTCCGGTCCCGCCAAACTTAAGAAATCTCGTTTGGGAGGATGCTGCGTGATGTGTCCCCTGTTACAAATCAGTACCCTGAAATAACAAACAGTGCACAATATGCGATTAAATGGTCAAGCTTTATAATTCTTACTTTGACTATATGGTTAGTAAAGAAAACAAAAAAGGGAAAGGGCCCAATCTTATGAAACAGTCTATTGTGCAATGTTGGAGCTCACTGATAAACCAATTGTCCACCATCGACCTCCTCCGATCATCGATGTCCTTCGGACACTCGCTCCAAGTCCACCCCGTCCGGCGGTCTACCAACTCTCTCCATTCGCGTCTTCTCTCCTCATCTCTTCCAGGCAAAAAAAAAAACAAAAATCTCTCTTCCAGAGTCACAAGAAAGAACAACAGCATTCCAAACCATTATCTCTAGTCATAACCCAAACATTGCTGCTACAGAGAAACCATTACATTATCAGTGAAACCCTACAGCATGTTACAACTGTATTTCAGAAGCATAGACATGTCAGGAGTGAGTGCAGTCTCTCCTGGACCGAGGATGGAAATGGTGCAGCCTCCTCCTCCTGGGTTCAGTCCTCCTTGCCGATTACTGTTTCTTCACCACCTCCGCATAGATCACCTCTGAAACACAAAACTCAGACATTAGTTCAGACAGTGAGGGGAGCTTACCCCGACACCAGACCCAGGAGCATCCAGGGACGCAGGTCAATTACGCCATCAGGATGAGGGTCACTGTGACAAGGTCCAAGTCCAGGTGAATTTATTATCAAAGAATGTTTTTGTCACCACACACTTCCTGAACTCATATCCCAGGTTCTCACTTTCCTGCGTGCATTTACAGAGAAAAAATAAATACTATGGAATTTATTAAAAATTCAACATAGAGACCATCAAACATCCAATATCCAAAAGGAGACAAACAGTGCAAATAAAAAAGAAATGATATTGGGAACATGAGTTGCAGAGTGTTTGAAAGTGAGGTGCTCCCAGTGAGAGTGTGGTGAACAGCAATAACACCCCTATGATATCTCACACTTTCCTCCAAGTTAACAGATGAGGAGCGTTTAATGTTTCCTATAGTGGAGAGTCTCGGACCAGAGGGCCAGAGATGTCTCCTTAGATCAGAGATGAGGAGGAATTCCTTTAGCCACAGGATGGTGAATCTGTGGAATTCATTGCCACAGACGGCTGCGGAGACCATGAAACTGGGTATGTTTAATGCAGAGATTGGTAAGTCCGTGATCACTAAAGTGGTTAATGGTTACGGGGAGAAGGCAGAAGAATAGGGTTCAGGAAAGTAAAAGCCAAATCAGACATGGCTGGCAGGTGGAGCAGACTTGATGGGCTGAGTGGCCTAATTCTGCTTCTATGTCTTACAGAAAATTATGAGCGATATAGACATGGGAGATAGGCAGTCTTTCTCTCTGAAAATGTCAAATACTCGAGGAGAAAGATTGAAGATGAGAGGGAAAGGTTTAAAAGAGATATATGAAGCAAGGTTTTTTTTACAGAATGGTGGGTGCTTGGAACACATTGCTTGCGGTGCTGGTGCAGGCAGGTATGAAAGTGGTGTTTTAGTTTCTGCCTTCAACCCTCTCCCCTACCTACCCACCTTGCCCTTCACCTATCACCTGCCAGCTTGTACTTCTCCCCTCCCCACCCTTCTTGTTCTGGCTTCATCCCCCTTCCTAGCCAGTCTTGATGAAGGGTCTCAGCCCGAAACATCGACTGTGTATTCATTTCCAGAGATGCTGCCTGACCTGTTGAGTTGCTCCAGCTTTTTGTGCGTGATGCTCTGGATCTCCAGCATCTGCAGAATCTCCTGTGTTTCTGATTCACCGGGGTGTGGCCCAGAGTGTTTCAGTTGCTCCAGCTTTTTGTGTGTGTTGGCCTGGATTTCTGGCATCCCCCACCTCCGATTCCTCCCGGGAATAAAAGGATTCGGACCTCGGGCGGGCAAATGGGCTCATGGTTGGAACGTACGTTACGGCCCAAAGGGAATTCCTGAGGCACTGCCTCTGGTGAGGACAGCTGTATCTGTGATGGAACAGGCTGAACTATTCCTTCAAACTATGGACTCACTTTCAGGAACTCTTCATCTCATGTTCTTGATATTTATTGCTTATTATTTTATTAGTTTTCCTTTTTATTTGCATTATATTGTCTTTTGCTCTTCGGTTGTTTGTCCATCCTGCTGGGTGCAATCTCTCATTGATTCTATCGTGTTTCTTTGGATTTACTGTGAATGCCTGAAGAAAATGAACCTCAGGGTTATACGTGGTCACAGATGTACTTTCATAATAAATTTACTCTCTCTGTAGCCTCTTGCATTCCTGTGCACAGGAAAATGTCCGACTGTTGGGCCAGGAGTTTCTCTATCCACCACCCTCTGTCCCCCAGGTTGGTGTCTCACTGGATCGGAGTCATGAGGGCCAGTGACCCACCACTCCCCTCCCCACTCAACCTCTCGTTTGGAGGTTGCTGCGATTCCCAAGTTAGGAGCCTGGAGCTCAGGGTCCCTCAAGGCAGAGGTTGATAGATTTTTGATTGGTCAGGCATGAAGGAATATGGGGGGAGGGTGGTGGAAGGCAGGAGATTGAGGCCAAGAAAAAAGTTTGATCAGCTGTGCTGAAGTGGGGGAGCATAAACAATGGGCCAAATGGCCTGATTCTACTCCTATATCTTGTGGTCTCTGTGAATACTGGAAGATTGATGACTGAAGATTGAAGACTGAAGGTTGAAGACTGAAGTTGGCCTGCCCAGAAGTTAAGGCCCAGGGTTGGCATATCTAGAAATCCAAGACCTGATGTCTGTGAGCCCACTGGCAGCTGAAGGCCCGGAGGTGGTCTATCCCAGGGTTGGAAGCCTGACGGTGTGGGGGGGCGGGGTGAGAGGGAGGAAAGGGCTTGTTTGCAGTGCTTGTTTCTTTCATGGTTGTTGTTCTCTTGTTGTTTGTGTTGTTCTGCTGAACATTGTGGGTGTGCGATGTTAGTGCCAGAATGTGTGGTGACACTTGTGGGCTGCCCCCGGCACATCCTTGTGTTGTGTTGGTTCTTTACGCAAATGACACATCTCACTGTCTGTTTCGATGTATGGGTGATAAATACATGAATCTGAGTCGGAGACTGGCCAGGCCTCTCTGATGAACAGGAAACTCAAAGGGCCTGTGCAGTCAGCTCACCATTCCCTATTCCTGTCTCGTACACCACTGTCTCCCAGCTAGTGTCCTCACCTGTGCAACAAGAGCATACAAAGTATACTTCCCTCCCCTTATTCCCCCTCCCCTTCCCCTTTTCTCCATCTCCCACACCTCCTCCTCATTCCTCCTCCCTCAATTTCCCCCTTCCCCCTCACCCTGTCCCTCCGTTCTTCACTCTGTCTCCCCCTCCCTTAACTATCCCCCTTCCCACCTATCCCTCTCCATCTCTCCCTCCATTCACCCCACTCTCACCCTTCATCTCCCTTCCCCTCTTTGTCCCTCTCCCTCTCCCACTCCCCATCTGTCTTTCCGTCACCCCTTCTGTCTCTCCTTCTCCCCTTGTCCTCACTCTCTCTCTTTTATCACCTTTCCCCTCCCTCACCTTCTCTCCCCTTTCCCCTCTCCCTCTCTTTCGTTCTCCCTCCCCTCTCTTCTCCCACTCTTCACTGCTTCTCCAATCCTTCCCTCCAGTCACAGTGAGGTGGACTGCAGGATCCAGCGGCAGCCAGACACACACCCTGTGAATGAAAAGGACGGGTGAATGGAGCAGTTGAAGGAGATCATTTTCAAGAATACCTTGAGAGAAAGCCTCACCTGGAGGTCCAGCTTCCTGCTTCTGCCCACCTGGAATTGAAGAAGAACTTTCTGTTAGTCAGCAGGATGACCTCAAAGTGATCCAAGAAATGGTGAAAGGTAAGCGGAGACTGTACCTTGATCTTCAGCTTGTGGTTTGCTTGCCTTCTCACCTCTAATCAAAATAGTGGCATAAGTGCAGGAATCTGGCTGCTCTGTAAGGAGAGGGATTCGTCTGAATCGACAGCAAATCAAAGTCAGGAGTTGCAATGTTATGTTGAAGCTGTATAAGGCATTGGTGAGGCCCAGTTTGGAGTATTGTGTGCAGATTTGGTCACCTAACTACCGAAAAGATATGAATAAGATTGAAAGTGCAGAGTGCAGAGAAAGTTTACAAGGATTCTGCCAGAACTTGGTGACCTGAGTTATAGGGAAAGATTAAAGAGGTTGAGGCTTCATTCCCTGGAGTGTAGGGGAATGAAGGGAGATTTCATAGAGGGATGGGAAATTATGAGGGGTAGTAATAAGATAAATGCAAGCAGGCTTTTTCCACTGAGGTTGGGTGAGAAAACCCACCGAGGGGGCACAGTCCTAAGGTGCTTGGAAGTAGGTACAGAGGAAATGTCAGGGGTAAGTTTTCACAGACAGAAAGCATTGGGTGTGTGGAATGCACTGCCAGCGAAGGTGTTAGAGGTGGATACAGTAGGGTCTTTTAAGAGACTCTTAGATAGGTACATGGAGCTTAGAAAAATAGAGGGTATGCTGTAGGGAAATTCTAGGCAGTTTCTAGAGTAGGTTACATGGTCGGCACAACACTGTGGGCTGAAGGGCCTGTAATGTGCTGTAGATTTCTATGTTTCTATGAGACTAGAACTAGAGGTCATAGGTTAAGTGTAAAGGTAAAATGTTAAAAGAAAACATAAGACCGTAAAACACAGGAGCAGAATTAGGCCATTCAGCCCATCGAGTCTACTCCACCATTCTATCATGGTTGATTTATTTTCCCTCTCAACCCCATTCTCCTGCCTTCTCCCCATAATCTTTCACTAATTAAGACCCTATCAACATCTGCTTTAAATAAACCCAGTAACTTGGCTTCCACATCCGTCTGTGGCAATGAATTCCTCACCACCCTTTGGCTAAAGAAATTCCTCCTCATCTCTGTTCTATAACGACATCCCTCCATTCTGAGGCTGTATCCTCTGGTCCTAGACTTCCCCACTTTCGGAAACATGCTCTCCAATTCCGCTCTATCTAGGTTTTCAATATTCGATGGTCAGCAGGCAGTCTGAGAAATGATGAACGGTAAATGGAGATTGTACCTTGATCTTCAGTTTGAGGTTTTCTTGCCTTCCCAGGTTCTGTCAGAATGCTGGCATAAGTGAAGGAATCTGACTGCTCTGTAAGGAGGAGAGTGATTAGTCCGAATCGACTAATGTCTGAAAGCAAGAAATGTTACAACACCTCACAGCTCACATTTATATGGAGCTTTAAACTACCTACAGACTGTACAAGACCTTGGAGAGTGGTGTCCACAGTACACAGTGTTGTCAAAAGAGTTTTGTACGATAGCCTTCATAAATCAAAGTACTGAGTCAGGTGTACAGGTGTACCTAATAAAGTGGCCACTGAGTGTAAATATGATATTCTCAATCACTGACTCATATCTGTTTCAGCACCTTTAAGAAAATTGAAAGGTTCTGTCGATCGTCTGGTTAAGTTCTGAATACAAATTAGATAAAATTCCTCAGCAAATGAGGCACTGATGTTGACCTCTCTCACTGCGATTGAAGAGAACGCTGTCGTACTCACTGCCGTTGTCTTGTGCTGTCACAAAACACAGGATGGTCACAGGACAGAAGGAAGTTTGGCCCTTTGAGTTTATTCTGGGTCCTCGTTCCATGGGACTTGCTTTTCCCCTGTGAATTAGCTGAAATGTTCAGGCTGTTTGTTTCTGTAGGCCTTACACATCTGAGTCTAAAACCTCTCCAGAGTAACACACTCAAATGCTAAAGGAACTCAGCAGGTCAGGCAGCATCTATGGAGGGGAATGAAGGTTTCATCCTGAAACATCAAACGTTTATTCCTCTCCAGAGATGCTGCCTCTTCTAAGAGGATCACAACCTTGTCATAGGGTTCGGAGGCCCGTGTGCCTCAATGACTCGGAAAGCTATGTTGGCTGGAGTTTAGGTTTTATGCTTTGGCTCTTGGTAGGGTCAGCCATGCCAAACAGGTCAAAGGGCAGAGGCCGGTCTGAGAGAGGTCCACTGGCTCTCCAGTTTTGGGGTTCAGCTCAGGGCTAACAACCCTGACTGGTCAATCAAATCTGTTATGGAACCAGCAGTGAAGAATCCTTCTACATCTGAGTGCGATGGTATTTCTGAGTCTCTACTTGGGACTTGCGTGACTGACAGTTGTGAAAGCTACCGATATGATGAAGTAGGCCAGAGATGGAGGACCGCCATTGCTGCCCGAAACCTCAGTGGTGTAACAGACAGGAGAGTAGATAGGTGCTGAGTTCCTGAATTGAACTGAACTGAATTGACATTATTACTTACATCCTTCATATACATGAGTAAAAATCTTTATGTTACGTCTCCATCCAAATGAACAATGAGCAATTTATAGTAATTTATAATAATATTATGTACAACAGAATAGTCAATATAACAAAGAAGCACAATTGTATCAGAGCCTGTTGGTCCTGGCTTTTATGCTGCGGTACCAATTCCCGGATGGTAACAGCTGGAACAGAGATGTCGTGATGGGAGATTTTAATTTCCCAAATATCAATTGGCATCTCGTAGACCAAGGTGTTTAGATGGGGTGGGGTTTGTTAGGTGTGTTCAGGAAGGTTTCTTGACACTAGAGGAGGGGCTGTACTTGATCTGGTACTGGGAAATGAACCTGGTCAGCTGTCAGATCTCTCAGTGGGAGAGCATTTTGGAGATAGTGATCACAATTCTATCTCCTTCACAATAGCATTGGAGAGGGATAGGAACAGACAAGTTAGGAAAGCATTTAATTTGAGTAATGGAAAATATGAGGCTAGCAGGCAGGAACTTGGAAGCTTAAATTGGGAACAAATGTTCTTAGGGAAATGTACAGAAGAAATGTGGCAAACGTTCAGGGGATATTTGTGTAGAATTCTCTATAGGTACGTTCCAATGAGACAGGGAAGTTATGGTAGGGTACATGAACCATGGTGTACAAAGGCTGTAATAAATCTAGTCAAGAAGAAAAGCTTACAATAGGTTCAAAGAGCTAGGTAATGTTAGAGATCTAGAAGATTATAAGACTAACAGGAAGGAGCTTAAGAAAGAAATTAGGAGAGCCAGAAGGGGCCATGAGATGGCCTAGGTGGGCAGAATTAAGGAAAACCCCAAGGCATTCTACAAGTATGTGAAGAGCAAGAGGATAAGACGTGAAAGAATAGGATCTATCAAACATGACAGTGGGAAAGTGTGAATGGAATCACAGGAAATAGCAGGAGTACTTAATACGTTACTTCAGTATTCACTATGAAAAAGGATCTTGGTGATTGTAGTGCTGACTTGCAGCAGACTGAAAAGCTTGAGCATGTAGATATTAAGAAAGAGGATGTGCTGGAGCTTTTGGAAAGCATCAAGTTGGATAAGTCGCTGGTCCTGGAAGAGATGTACCCAAGGCTACTGTGGGAGACAAGGGAGGAGATTGCTGAGCCTCTGGCAATGATCTTTGCATCATCAATGGGGACAGGAGAGGTTCTGGAGGATTGTAAGGTTGCAGATGTTGTTCCTTTATTCAAGAAAGGGAATAGAGATAGCACAGGGAATTATAGATCAGTGTGTCCTACCTCAGTGAGTCTTACCTCAGTGGTTTATGAACATTTGGAGAGGTATAATATGATTAGGAACAGTCCACATGGCTTTGTCAAGGGCAGGCCGTGTCTTAAGAGCTTGATGGAATTTTTTGAGGATGTGACAACATACATTGATGAAGGAAGTGCAGTAGATGTAGTGTATATGGATTTCAGAAAGGCATTTGATAAGGTACCCCGTGCAAGGCTTATTGAGAAAGTAAGGAGGCATTGCTTTGTGGATCGAGAACTGGTTTGCCCACAGAAGGCAAAGTGTGGTTGCACACTGGTCATATTCTGTATGGAGGTCGGTCACCAGTGGAGTGCCTCAGGGATCTGTTCTGGGACCCTTACTCTTCATGATTTTTATAAATAACCTCGATGAGGATGTGGAGGGATGGGTTAGTAAGTTTGCTGATGACACAAAGGTTGGAGGTGTTGTGAATAGTGTGGAGGGCTGTCAGAGGTTACAGCGGGACGCAAAACTGGGCTGCAAAGTTGCAGATGAAGTTCAACCCAGATAAGTGTGAAGTAGTTCATTTTGGTAGGTCAAATATGATGGCAGAATATAGTATTAGTGGTAAGACTTTTGGCAGTGTGGAGGATCAGAGGGATCTTGGGGTGCGAGTCCATAGGACGCTCAAAGCAGCTGCGCAGGTTGACTCTGTGGTTAAGAAGGCATACAGTGTATTGGCCTTCATCAAATGTGGAAATGAATTTAGGAGCTGAGAGGTAATGTTGCAGCTATATAGGACCCTGGTCAGACCCCACTTGGAGTACTGTGCTCAGTTCTGGTCACCACACTACAGGAAGAATGTGGAAGCCATGGAAAGGGTGCAGAGGAGATTTACAAGGATGTTGCCTGGATTGGGGAGCATGCCTTATGAGAATAGGTTGAGTGAACTCAGCCTTTTCTCCTTGGAGCAAATGAGGGTGAGAGGTGACCTGATAGAGGTGTACAAGATGAGAGGCATTGATCATATGGATAGTAAGAGGCTTTTTCCCAGGGCTGAAATGGTTGCCACGAGCAGACACAGGTTTAAGGTGCTGGGGAGTAGGTACAGAGGAGATGTCAGGAGTAAGTTTCTTTCTCAGAGAGTGGTGAGTGCGTGGAATGGGCTGCCAGCAACGGTGGTGGAGGCGGATATGATAGGGTCTTTTAAGAGAGTTTTGGATAGATACATGGAGCTTAGAAAGTTAGAAGCCTAGTAATTTCTAAGGTAGGGACATGTTCAGCACAGCTTTATGGACCGAAGTGCCTGTATTGTGCTGGCTGTAGGTTTTCTATGTTTCTTATCTACTGACTCACTTTCAAGGACTCTTCATCTTGTTTTCTCGATACTTATTGCTTATTTATTTACTATAATTATTTCTTTCATTTTGCATTTGTACAGCCTGTTGTCTTTACACACTGATTGTTTGCCTTGTTGGTGTGGTCTTTCATTGATTCTATTATTGTTATTTGATTTATTGAGTATGCCTGCAGGAAAATGGATCTTAGGGTTGTATATGGTGACAGATGTGTACTTTGATAATGAATGTGTGCCTGCTCGGTGGTATGAGGGTCCCAAAGTGGCAACACGACTGAATCTGTCCTGCAGAGCTCTGTGGTAACCTCCTCCCGAGGTGTGAGGGTCCCAAAGTGGCAACACGACTGAATCTGTCCTGCAGAGCTCTGTGGGGAGCCGTAGAGCGATGGGTGTCTCGGTTTCTTCAGCACCTGTATTTACTAATTGTTGCCTTAATGAGAGTCCTTAACTGAATTGACTTTATTACATGAGGACTAAAAATCTTTATGTTACGTCTCCATCAAAATGTGCAATTTATAAGAAATAGTAAGTAGAGCGGACGGTCAATATCATATAGAAATACAATTGTATCAGCATGAATTAATCAGTCTGATGGCTGGTGGAAGAAGCTGTCCTGGAGCCTGTTCGTCCTGGCTTTAATGCTGCGGTACCATTTCCTGGATGGTAGCAGCTTGAACAGTTTGTGGTTGGGATGACTCAGGTCTCCAATGATCCTTCGGGCCCTTTTTACACACCTGTCTTTGTAAATGTCCTGAATAGTAGGAAGTTCATATCTACATATCTGCTGGGCTGTCCGCACCACTCTCTGCAGTCCTGCGATTGAGGGAAGTACAGTTCTCATACCAGGCAATGATGCGGCCAGTCAGGATGCTCTCAGTTGTGCCCCTATAGAAAGCTCTTAGGATTTGGGGGCCCATACCAAACTTCTTCATCTGTCTGAGGTGAAAGAGGCACTGTTGTGCCTTTTTCACCACACAGCCAGTATGTACAGACAACTTGAGATCCTCAGTGACGTTTATGCCGAGGAACTTAAAGCTGTTCACTCTCTCAACCCCAGATCCATTGATGTCAATAGGGTTGAGCCTGTCTCCATTCCTCCTGTGATCCACAACCAGCTCCTTTGTTTTTGCGACGTTGAGGGAGAGGTTGTTTTCTTGACACCTCTGTGTCAGGGTGGTGACTTCCTCTCTGTAGGCTGCCTCGTTATTATTTGAGATGATCAGTGTAGTGTTGTCAGCAAAATTAATTACAGATTGGAGCTGTGGGTGGCGACACAGTCATGGGTACACAGAGAGTAAAGGAGGGGACGTAGTACACAGCCCTGAGGGGCACCTGTGTTGAGGGTCAGAGGGGTGGAGGTGAGGGAGCCCACTCTTATCACCAGCTGGGAATCTGACAGGAAGTCCAGGATCCAGCTGCACAAGGCAGGGTGAAGGCCGAGGTCTCTAGGCTCCTTGTCGAGCCTGGTGGTGGGGGGGCGGGATTCTGGTGTTGAATGCTGAACTGTAATCCAAGAACAGCATTCTCACATAAGCATCCTTCTTCTCCAGATGTGTAAGGATGGTGTGTAGAGCTGTGGCTATTGAATCATCAGTTGATTGGTTGTGTCGGTGGGTGAATCGTAGGGGGTCCAGTGTGGGTGGTAGCATGCTGCAAATGTTGTCCTTGACCAGCCTCTCAAAGCATTTGCTTATTACTGAGGTGAGTGCAATAGGACGCCAGTCATTCAGACATGTTACCTTGGCCTTGTGTTTTCTGTTTAATCTGGTCAAGTTAATTGTGACTGGCACGGGTTTTCTGCTTTCCATGATTATTGAAAGGGGACTCTCATTTAGTGCTGAGTGGAGTGCTTGTGTTTGTGGAGAATGATTAGTCTCACAGTGTCGCTCGATCGTCTCACTGATACTCTGTTGGTATTCCTATGACTAATCCCTTGTTTCCGTCTCTTCATGGGAGCACCTGGGTTCAGTCATACCGGCGTTCACTGTGACAGAATCTGCCGTTCCTCCACTCCGGTGTTCAGTTGTCGTCAGTGTTCACCATGACAGAATCTGCTGTTCCTCCACTCCTGGGTTGAGTCATCGTCAGCACTCACTGTGACAGAGTCTGCCATTCGCTCACTCCTGGGTTCAGTTGTCGTCAGTGCTCACCATGACGGAGTCCAAAGTTTCTCTGCTCCTGTGTTCAGTTGTCGTCATCACTCACAATGATGGAGTCTGCCGTTCCTCCACTCCTGGGTTGAATTGTGCCGGTGCTCACCGTGACAACGAGACAGTCAGACTCCTGGTGGCTTTCAAATGATGGTTACTTCCCACTGACAGGCAGCCTCGAAAAGTTATTGACGCTCAACTGTCAATCGTCTACTGAGTCTAGTGTGCATTCTGATCAGAAGGGACAGCAGATCGCAGTCACCCTTCAGAGAGAGAGACATTCTTATATCCATTACTCTCACTCTCCTGAGAGCATCAGAATGGGAATGCAAGGGAATGAGAGGGTTACCGTATGAGGAATGTCTGGCAGCTCTTGGGCTGTATTCCCTCGAGTTCAGGAGAATGAGGGGGATCTCACAGAAACATTCCGAATGTCAAAAGGCCTGAACAGATTAGATATGGCAAAGTTATTTCCCATGGTAGGGGAGTCCAGGACAAGAGAGCACAACTTCAGGAATGAAGGACGTCCATTTAGAACAGAGTTGAGGAGAAATTACTTTAGTCAGAGGGTGGTAAATCTGTGGTATTTGTTACCACAGTCAGGTGTGGAAGCCAAGTTGTTGGGTGTATTTAAGACAGAGATAGATAGGTTAGTGATTAGCCAGGGCATCAAACGGAATGGGGGAGAAGGCAGGGGAGTGGGGATGACTGGAAGAATTGGATCAGCCCATGATTGAATGGCAGAGCAGACTTGATGGGCCAAATGGCCTACTTGTGCTCCTATAGCTTATGGTGGTTAAGTGGTTAAGTTAGAAACATAGAAACTCTACAGCACAATACAGGCCCTTCGGCCCACAAAGGTGTGCCAAACATGTCCTTACTTTAGAAATTACCGAGGGTTACCCATAGCCCTCTATTTTGCTAAGCTCCATGTACCTATTGAGGAGTTTCTTAAAAGACCCTATTGTATCCAACTCCACTGCCATCGCCAGCATTCCATTCCACACACTCACCACCCTCTGCGTAAAAAAACTTACCCCTGACATCTCCTCTGTACCTATTTCCATGCACCTAAAAACTGTGCCCACTCATGTTAGCCATTTCAGCACTGGGAAAAAGCCTCTGAATATCCACACAGTCAATGCCTCTCATCATCTTATACACCTCAGTCAGGTCACCTATCATCCTCCGTTGCTCCAAGGAGAAAAGGCCGAGTTCACTCAAACTATTCTCATAAGGCATGCTCCCCAATCCAGGCAACATCCTTGTAAATCTCTTCTGCACCCTTTCTATGGTTTCCACATCCTTCCTGTAGTGAGGCAACCAGAACTGAGCACGGTACTCAGAGTGGGGTCTGATCAGGGTCCTATATAGCTGCAACATTACGTCTCGACTCCTAAACTCAATCCCACAATTGATGAAGGCCAATGCACCGTATGCCTTCTTAACCACAGAGTCAACCTGCGCAGCTGCTTTGAGTGTCCTATGGACTCAGACCTCAAGATCCTTCTGATCCTCTACACTACCTAAAGTCTTATCATTAATACTATATTCTGCCATCATATTCGACCTACCAAAATGAATCACCTCACACTTATCTGGGTTGAACTCCATCTGCCACTTCTCAGCTCAGTTTTGCATCCTATCGATGTCCCGCTGTAACCTCTGACAGCCCTCCACACTATCCACAACGCCCCCAATCTTTGTGTCATCAGCAAATTTACCAACCCATCCCTCCACTTACTCATCCACGTCATTTATAAAAATCACGAAGACTAAGGGTCCCAGGACAGATCCCTGAGGCACTCCATGGGTGACCGGTCTCCATGCAGAATATGATCTGTCTACATCCACTCTTTGCCTTCTGTAGGCAAGCCAGTTCTGGATCCACAAAGCAATGTCCTCTTGCATCCCATGTCTCCTTACTCTCTCAATAAGCCTTGCATGGGGTACCCTGTCAAATGCCTTGCTGAAATCCATATACACTACATCTACTGTTCTTCCTTCATCAATGTGTTTAATCACATCCTCAAAAAATTCATCAGGCTCGTAAGGCACGACCTGCCTTTGACAAAGCCATGCTGACTACTCCTAATCATATTACGCCTCTCCAAATATTCATAAATCTTGCCTCTTAGGATCTTTTCAATCAACTTACCAACCACTGAAATAAGATTCACTGGTCTATAATTTCCTGGGCTATCTCTACTCTCTTTCTTGAATAAAGGAACAACATCCGCAACCCTCCAATCCTCCGGAACCTCTCCCTTCCTCATTGTTGATGCAAAGATCATCGCCAGAGGCTCAGCAATCTCCTCCCTCACCTCCAACAGTAGCCTGGGGTACATCTCCAACTTGATTTATCATACTTGATGCTTTCCTAAAGCTCCAGCGCATCTTCTTTCTTAATATCTATATGCTCAAGCTTTTCAGTCTGCTGTCAGTCATCCCTACAATCGCCAAGACCCTTTTCCGTAGTGAATACTGAAGCAAAGTTCTCATTAAGTATCTCTGCTATCTCCTCCAGTTCAATACACACTTTATCACTGTCACACTTGATTGGTCCTATTCTCTCCATCTTATCCTCTTGCCCTTCACATACTTGTGGAATACCTTGGGGGTTTCTTTAATCCTGTCCACCAAGGCCTTCTCCTGGCCCCTTCTGGCTCTCCTAACTTCATTCTTAAGCTCACTCCTGCTAGCCTTATAATCTTCTAGATCTCTATTCATTATCTAGTTTATTGAACCTTTCGTAAGCTTTTCTTTTCTTCTTACTAAATTTACAACAGCCTTTGTACACCACGGTTCCTGTACCCTACCATCCTTCCCGTCTCATTGGAAAGTTCCTGTGCAGAACTCCACGCAAATATCCCCTGAAAGTTGTTAAGAAGGCATATGGTGGTTTGGCTACATTAGTCGGAGGACTGAGTTCAAGACCTGTGAGGTAGTGTTACAGCTCTATAAAACCCTGCTTAGACCACACTCGGAGTAATGTGTTCAGTTCTGGTTGCCTCATTATAGGAAGGATGTGGAAACTTTAGAGAGGATGCAGTGGAGATTTACCAGGATGCTGCCTGGATTAGAGAGAATGTCTTATGAGGATTGTTTGAGCAACTTAGGGGTTTCTCTTTGGAGTGAAGGAGGATGAGAGATGTCTTGATGAGATGATAAGATTGTGTGGTCATCCAGAGGTGGAAATGGCTAATACGAGGGGCATACATTTTAATGTGATTGGAGAAATACATTGGGGTGAATGTCCGAGAAGGGATTCTCACACAGAGAGTGGTGGGTGTGTGGAATATGCTGCCAGGGCTGGTGGCAGAGGCAGATACGTAACAGACATTGAAGAGACTCTTGGATAGGCACATGGATGATAGAAAAATGGGGGGCTGTGTGGGAGGGAAAGGTTGGATTGATCTTAGAGTAGATTGAAGGGTCAGCATGACATGGTGGGCTGAAGGGCCTGTTCTGTGCTGCATTGTTGTACGTTTCAGTGAATCCGAAGCTGCTCTGCTCTTTCCTCGGCTGATGGAGCTCCCTGCCTGTTCTAGATTTGTTATTGATCGTTCCCCTGGGAGCCGTGACTGGTTCACCCCCTCGCGCTGTCAGCTCAGTACCTGACTGAGGCGGCTTCTGTTCCTGCTCCGATCGGGTCGAACGTGGAACATTCCTGTCGAGAAAAGAACCAATATCATGAAATCACAGCATGTTTCCAGTTGTGGTTATCCAAGATTACAACTGACCCAGTGGGCCAAGAAGGTCTAGATGGCCTGTTTCTGTGCTGTAGTTGTTATATGGTTACATGGTGATAACTGCATCAATATGTTGGGACCAGGTTAGATCCTCAGAGATCTTGACACCCAGGAACTTGAAGCTGCTCACTCTCTCCACTTCTGATCCCTCTATGAGGATTGGTATGTGTTCCTTCGTCTTACCCTTCCTGAAGTCCACAATCAGCTCTTTTGTCTTACTGACATTCAGTGCCAGATTATTGCTGAGGCACCACTCCACTGGTTGGAATATCTCACTCCTGTACGCCCACTCGTCACCACCTGAGATTCTACCAACAATGGCTGTATTGTCTTGAAATAAATAAATTATATATTTCTATGTATATAAACATATAGATAGATATGAGATAGATAAAGAGAGACAATTAAAATAAAGCAAGCTTTTGGCACACTGGCCCTGATTATTCAGAGTATTGCGTGCAGGAGATGGGCTGTTATGTTGAAGTTGTATAAGATGTTGGTGAGGGCTAATTTGGTATATTGTGTACCGTTCTGGTCACCAACCTACAGGAAGTATGCCAATAAGATTCAAAGAGTGCAGAGAAAATTTACAAAGATATTGTTGGGACTTGAGGACCTGAACGACAGTAATAGGATGAATAGGTGAGGATGATATTCCCTGGAGTGTAGCAGAATGACAGGAGATTTGACAGAGATATACAAATTATGAGGGGTATAGATAGGGTTAATGCAAGCAGGCTTGTTTCACTGAGGATGGGTGAGACGAGAGCTGGAGGTCATGGGTTAAGGGTGAAAGGTGAAATATTTAAAGGGAACATGAAGGGGAACTTCTTCTCTCAGAGTGGTGAGAGGGTGGAATGATCTGCCAGCAGTTCCAGTTTAAAATTTAAGAGAAGTTCAAGTCACTGGTTTGAGTTGCTGCACTCGGTGGGACCACTGGTTCGAGTCACTGTCCTCAGAGGGGTCACTGGTTTGAGTCACTGCCCTTGGAGGGGTCACTGGTTCGAGTCTGTCCTTGGAGGGGTCACTGGTTCGAGTCACTGCCCTCAGAGGGGTCACTGGTTTGAGTCACTGCCCTTGGAGGGGCCACTGGTTCGAGTCACTGCTCTCAGAGGGGTCACTGGTTCGAGTCACTGCCCTCGGAGGGGTCACTGGTTTGAGTCACTGTCCTCAGAGGGGTCACTGGTTCGAGTCACTGCCCTTGGAGGGGCCACTGGTTCGAGTCACTGCCCTCAGGGGGGTCACTGGTTCGAGTCACTGCCCTCAGAGGGGTCACTGGTTCGAGTCACTGCCCTCGGAGGGGTCACTGGTTCGAGTCACTGTCCTCAGAGGGGTCACTGGTTTGAGTCACTGCCCTTGGAGGGGTCACTGGTTCGAGTCACTGCCCTCCGGGGGGTCACTGGTTCGAGTCACTGCCCTCAGAGGGGTCACTGGTTCGAGTCACTGCCCTCGGAGGGGTCACTGGTTTGAGTCACTGCCCTCGGAGGGGTCACTGGTTCGAGTCACTGTCCTCGGAGGGGTCACTGGTTCGAGTCACTGTCCTCAGAGGGGTCACTGGTTTGAGTCACTGCCCTTGGAGGGGTCACTGGTTCGAGTCACTGCCCTCCGGGGGGTCACTGGTTTGAGTCACTGCCCTCAGAGGGGTCACTGGTTCGAGTCACTGTCCTCGGAGGGACCACTGGTTTGAGTCACTGTCCTCCGAGGGGCCACTGGTTTGAGTCACTGTCCTCGGAGGGGCCACTGGTTCGAGTCACTGCCCTCCGGGGGGTCACTGGTTGGAGTCACTGTCCTCGGAGGGGTCACTGGTTCGAGTCACTGCCCTCAGAGGGGTCACTGGTTTGAGTCACTGTCCTCGGAGAGACCACTGGTTCGAGTCACTGCCCTCCGGGGGGTCACTGGTTGGAGTCACTGCCCTCGGAGGGGTCACTGGTTCGAGTCACTGTCCACGGAGGGGCCACTGGTTTGAGTCACAGTCCTCGGAGGGGCCACTGGTTCGAGTCACTGCACTCGGAGGGACCACTGGTTTGAGTTACTGTCCTCGGAGGGACCACTGGTTCGAGTCACTGCACTCGGAGGGACCACTGGTTCGAGTCACTGCCCTCCGGGGGGTCACTGGTTGGAGTCACTGCCCTCAGAGGGGTCACTGATTCGAGTCACTGTCCTCGGAGGGGTTACTGGTTTGAGTCACTGTCCTCGGAGAGACCACTGGTTTGAGTCACTGTCCTTGGAGGGGCCACTGGTTCGCGTCACTGCACTCGGAGGGACCACTGGTTCGAGTCACTGCCCTCCGGGGGGTCACTGGTTCGAGTCACTGTCCTCGGAGGGGTCACTGGGTTGAGTCACTGCACTCAGAGGGGTCACTGGTTCGAGTCACTGTCCTCAGAGGGGTCACTGGTTTAAGTCACTGCCCTTGGAGGGGTCACTGGTTCGAGTCACTGTCCTTGGAGGGGTCACTGGTTCGAGTCACTGCCCTTGGAGGGGTCACTGGTTCGAGTCACTGCCCTTGGAGGGGTCACTGGTTCGAGTCACTGTCCTCAGAGGGGTCACTGGTTTAAGTCACTGCCCTTGGAGGGGTCACTGGTTCGAGTCACTGCCCTTGGAGGGGTCACTGGTTCGAGTCACTGTCCTCGGAGGGGATGCTCTCAGAGGTGGCATTGAAATTCTGAGATTTATAGATTGGACTGTAGTTCACGTTGGCCTCTTTCGGTTCGATGTGTTTTTTCTGTGTTCGTATCCATTCTCTCTTGTTGCCGATTGGCAGGCTCGGGGTTTGGGTTTGATGTTCTTGTTGCTGGTTCTCCGTGTGGGGGATCTGTTAGTTTTTGTGCGAGGGAGGGGTTTGGAGTTTGCAAGTTTTTGTTTATCTTTGTTTTCATGTAGGGGGGGGATTTGATATATTTTCTTTCAACTGTTTCTATGGTTTTCTATATTTCATGGCTATCTGGAAAAGGCAAATCTCAGAGTTGCATTCTGCATACATACTATGATAATAAAATTAACATTTGAACATTTAAAGTTTAGGTAAGTATACAGATGGGAGGGGTAGAGGGATATAGATGGCTTTGATCCAGTGCAGGTTGATGGGAATAGACAGAATAACAGTTTGGCATGGACTAGATGGGCCAAAGGGCCTGTTTCTGTGTGTCGTGCTCTGTGAGTTTATGACAAACCAAGGCAAGAATTCAGAATCAGGTTCAATATCTCTGACATATGTTGTGAAATTTGTTGTTTTGTGGCAGCAGTGAAGTGCAATGCATCAAAAATCTAGAAATTACAAAAAGAAATATATTTAAAAATAAATATTGTGAAAAGAGAGCAAAAATAGTGAGGTAGTGTTCGTGGGTTTGTGGACCAGTCAGAAATCTAATGGTGGAGGGGAAGAAGTTGTCCTGAAACATTGAGTGTGTCTTCGGGTTCCTGTGCCTCCTCCCTGACGGTAGCAATGAGAAGAGGGCATGTCCTGGGTGATGGGTCCTTCATGGTGGATCGCTAACAGAGTGAATGGTAGGGCTCAGGAGAGAGTTGCAGAAGAGAGACTGAGGGGTACAGGTACATTGTTCCCTGAAAGTGGAGACACAAGCAGTCAGGGCAGTGAAGACATCACTTGGCACGTTTGACTCCATCACGGACTACCTTGTACATCGGCCATACCGGACTGCATTTGGAGTACTGCGTACAGATCTCGTCACCCTGGATAGGAGGGACGTCAGTGACAGAATGCAAAAGTGTGGATGGTACTGGGACTGGTTATAAGGGGAGACTGGACAAGCTGGGTCTATTGTACCTGAACGTAGGAGACTGAGGGGACTTCACAGAGATAAGATGATCTTTCCCCCAGGGTAGGGGGTTTAAAACTGGAGGGTATACAGTACTGGCGGAAAAGCTGAGACACACACAGTATATAGACAGTGCGCCTAAGACCTTTGCACAGGGCTGTAGTAATTTTATGCACTGCAGCCATTAAAAAAAACAAATTTCATGATGTATGTGAGCAATGATAAACCTGATTCTGATACGGGTCTCTATTGTGGACTGAGAGTGGGAAGGGGGCAGGGAGAGGGGAATCACGGTTGGGAAAAGGGGAAGAGAGAGAGGGAGCAGAAAGCGCCAGTGAGACATTCTGTAATGATCAACAAACCAAGTGTTTGGAATCAAATGTCATTGACTAATCCTCAGGCCTGGTGTGACATCACCCACACCACCCCCACCCCCGGCACACCTTCTCTGCCACCTGTCCCGCACCCCTCCCACAGCACTCCACTCTTGCCATTCCCAACATTGCTCCTGCCAGATTTACAAGCTCGCTGTCCGCTCCACGTTGACACATTCAGTGCTGTGCAGAAGCTGTTGGCACCCCAGCTTATACAGTGTCGTTTGCAAATCAGCGAGGACTGTGCGGGGGGCAGCCTGCAAGTATTGTCACGCTTCCAGCACCAACACAGCATGTCCAGAACTCACTAAGCCCGACCCAAATGTCTTTGGAATGTGGGAGGAAACCAGAGACTTCACTGGAAACCCGCACAGTCACAGGGGTAACACACAAACTCCTTACAGGCGACAGCTGGAATCGAACCCAGATCTCACCACTGGCACTGTAAAGCACTGCGACCATGCTACTGCGGTGTGTAAGGTTAAAGGTCAAAGGGGAAAGGTTTAAAAGGAAACTGAAGGGCGGTGTTTTCCACACAGAGGGTGGTGGGTGTGGAACGAGCTGCAGAGAGACCTACAGTTACATCATTTAAGAGGCATTTGGAAGGCACATTGATAACGAGGGTTAAGGGGGCAGGCATGGAGTTGGGCTGAAGGGCCGGTGTTTCTACTGTATAACGTGTCAGAAATGTGATAAACTGCGGTCACCTTCCCGTCACACCAGACAAAGGCAGATTTCAAAGTGCTGGGTGTATCGATTGAAACCTGTCACATATTGAAAGGCCTCAATAGAGTGGATGTGGAGAGAACGTTTCCTATAGTCGGGGAGTCTAGGACTGGGAGGCACAGCCTCAGAATCCAAAGAAGTCCATTTAGAATAGAGATGAGGAGGAATTTCTTTAGCCAGTGGGTGATTAATCTGTGGAATTCATTGTCACAGATGGCTGTGGAGGGCAAACTATTGGGTATATTTAAAGCAGAGAGTGATTGGTTCTTGATTAGTCAGGGCATCAAAGGTTACAGGGAGAAGGCAGGAGAATGGGGTTGAAAGGGATAGTAAATCAGCCATGATGGAATGGCAGAGCAGACTTGATGGGCTGAATGGCCTAATTCTGCTCCTATGGTTTTGGTAATTATCATTGAATCGATAAACCCTGGTGCAGACATGGAAATATAGAAAACAACTCGTCAATGTAGACCTGTGACCATCCACGTGGCACTCAACATTTCCAGGAAGTGAGGACATTTCAGCCCTGGAAAATTCTAATCTCCGTGAGTGGATGCCTCAAGGCTCCGGACAGTAACTGGTCTGATAGGACGGTAAGAACCTGCAGAGAGTTGTGGACAGGTCTCAGCACATCACAGAAACCAGTCACCCCTCACTGAACTCTGTCTACACTTCCCACCATCTCAGTAAAGCAGCCAGCGTAATCAAAGACACCCCACTCACCCTGGATAGTCTCTCTTCTCCCCTCTCCCACTGAGCAGAAGGTACAGAAGCCTGAAAGCATCTGCAGATTTTCTCTTGTTAATGCTAACACTTACATCAGGATTCTGTGTATTGACTACAGCTCAATGTTTAACACAATCATTCCTGCAGTTCTAATTGACAAGCTCCAAATCCTGGGCCTCTGCACCTCCTGGATCCTTGACTTTCTCACTGGAAGATCACAGTCTGTGTGGATTGGAAATAACATCTCCACCTCACTGATAATCAACACTGGTGTATCTCAGGGGTTTGTGCTTAGCCCACGGCTCTACTCTCTCTACACACATGACTGTGTGGCTAGGCACAGTTCAAATGTCATCTATAAATTTGCCCATGTCACAAATATTGTTGGAAGAATTTGAGGTGGGGATGAGAAGGCGTACAGGACTGAGATAGATCAGCTAGCTGAGTGGTGTTGTAACAACATTGCACTCAACGTCAGCGAGACCAAAGAACTGATTGTGGACTTCAGAAAGGGTAAAACAAGGGAACACACACCAGTCCTCATCGAGGGATCAGAAGTAGAAAGGGTGAGCATTTTCAAATTTCTGGGTGTCAACATCTCTGAGAGTCTATTGTGGCCCCGACATATCATTGCAGTTACAAAGAAGACAATACGATGGCTATGTTTCATTGGAGTTTGAGGAGATTTGGTGTTGTTATGTACCCCTAGGGTTCATATTTTCTGTGGACAATCATTTTAAAATGTCAGGAGAATGAGATTGGCTTTTGGACACAGTTTGAGCTGTTACAAAGAGAGAGAGGGAGGCGTCCAGTGCAATGAGAGAGAGAGAGAAACTGCTCGAAAGATTGATGTTATGGTTTCTCTGAAAGTTGTTTACCTTTCCACAAGGACAGTTGCCTGCTTGTTAAAGTTCCTTCAGAGAGAGGAGGACGGAGCAGTTTGATGGACAGCTGGTGTTCAGCATGCTGAGATAAAAACCAGGTCCGCTGTTGCCCAGACACACACACGGTTTTGGAGACTGGATGAGCTTGTTGTGCTCACAGGAAGGTGGGTTTTGGAGGATCGATTCGGGGAAATCGATCAGTGGCTCTCGCAATGCAGAAAAGATGTGACCGGTTGGGAGTTATTTGTGTGTCCAACCCTGGCCTGGGTTGATAACTCTACCACAGAAGAACGGTCACCTTGGTTATGGTCACAGTCGGTGTCTTTAAAGGAAGAGAAGAGGGGAGAGGAAGGTTTGAAACAGAAGAAACCTAGTGTCAGAGGTCACTGTTTGGACTCTCTCCTCTGTAGCCCGTAAGGGTGAGTTTGAGTTCCATTCGAATATGAGGGTGTGACTGTCACGTAGTTAATCCACAGGAGTGGGTTCTCTGGTGAGGGGGAAACCTTTGTGATTACCACTTGTGTGTTACTCTTGTCTGGGTGTGGTAGTTCACTGAAGAAAGGCACCCCTGTGGCAAATCACTGTTGGAGTTATTTCGTATGTCGTGGAACTGGATAAGTGGCTATCACGTTGTGTGTTTGAGGTAACCTTGTGGAATCTACCGGTGTGTGATGATCCTGGCCTGGGTTGGTAGTTTTACCACTTGAAGATGGTACTAATAAACACTATTAGTTTATAGCAATCCCAGACTCCAAAGTGTTTTCCATTTCTGCTGGTTCTTTAACCGTCACAGAGTTCGTGACAGTATGTCAACAAAGACTCCAGCAAATTTCTACAGATGCAACATGGAAAGCATTCTAACTGGTTCCATCTCTGTCTGGTATGGGGGAAATTCCAGACAATTCCCCTTCCCCCTCCCACTCTTTCTCTCCCTTCCTCCTCCTCACCTCCCCCTCTCTCTTTCCCTCCCTACCCCTTCTCTCCCTCTCTCCCCCTCCTCTCTCCCTCCCTCCCCCTCCTCCCCTCCCTCTCTTTCCTTCCCTACCCCTTCTCTCCCTCTCTCCCCTCCTCTCTCCCCCTCCCCCTCCCTCTCTCCCCTCCCCCTCCCTCTCTCCCCTCCCCCTCCCTCTCTCACCCTCCTCCTCTCTCCCCCTCCCCTGTGTAATGATTTGTGAACAGAATGCAAGACAAGCTTTTCAGTGTGTCTCAGTACATGTGACAGTATTACCCCAATTCTCTCCTAAATCTCAAGGTCTAAGTTAATTCAGGTCAGCAAGGTGGATGTTTAAATTTGAGGGTCAAAAGCGAGTGAGAATCGAAGTGAGGGTGGTCACTGCTGCCTTTGGAATGCCTCCTTCGGCAAGTCTACGTTTAACCCGGCATTCACCCCTCATTTGCACAGATGGATCGACGCTCACTCACAGACGAATCTCAGTGGCTAATCGGCAGGTGGAAAGGTAGTGCAGTGGTTAGCGTAACACTCTACCCCACCAGCAGCCCGTGTTCAATTCCCACCGCTGTCTGTAAGGAGCTTGCACGTTCTCCCCGTGACCACGTGGGTTTCCTCCGGGTGCTCCGGTTTCCTCCCACAGTCCAGAATCATACAGGTTAGGGTCAGTAAGTTGTGGGCATGTTATGTTGGCGTTGGAAGCATGACAACACTTGCCGACTGCCCCCAGCGCAATCTCAGACTGTGTTGGTTATTGACACAAATGACACATTCACTATATGTTTCGACATGCCTGTGACAAATAAAGCTGATAGTCATGGGGTCAAGGAACAGTACACCACAGAAACAGACCCTTTGGCCCATCGAGCCCATGCCGAACCAGTAATCTGCCTCGTCCCATCGACCTGCATCTGAACCAAAGCCCTTCAATTGAAATTGAACCCACATGCACCACTTGTGCTGGCAGCTCGTTCCACACTCTCACCACCCTCTGAGTGAAGACGTTTCCCTCATGTTCCTCTTAAACTTCTCACCTTTTACCCTTAACCCATGACCTCTAGCTTCAGTCTCACTCAACTTCAGTGGAAAAAGCCTGCTTGCACTTACCCTATCTATACCCCTCATAATTTTGTATAACTCTATCAAATCTCCTCTCAATCGTCTATGTTCCCGATAACTCAGGTCCTCCGGACTCGGCAACATCCTTGTAAACTTTCTCTGTACTCTTTCAACCTTATTTACATCTTTCGTGTAGTTTGGTGACCAAAACTGCACACAATACTCCAAATTAGGCCTCACTGGTGTCTTATACAACTTCAACATAACATCCATCTCCTTTACTCAATACATTGATTTATGAAGGCCAATGTGCCAAAAGCTTTCTTTGTATCCGTAACTACGGGTGACGCCACTTTCAATGAATTATGGACCTCATTCTCAGATCCCTTTGTTCTACCACACTCCTCACTGCCGTACATTCACCATGTAAGGCCTACACTGGTTGGTTCTCCCAAACTGCAACAGCTCGCACTTGTCTACATTAAGTTCCAGCTGCCATTTTTCAGCCCATTTTTCCAGTTGGTCCAGATCCCTCTGCAAGCCGTGATAGTCTGTCTCACTGTCCACTACACCCCCAATCTTGGTGACATCTGCAAATTTGCTGATCCAGTTAATTGCATTATCATCCAGATGATTGATAGAGATGACAAACAATGGACCCAGCACCGATCCCTGTGGGACTCCACTAGTCACAGGCCTCCAGTGACTAGTCAGATCTCTGAACAAAGTCAGCACGCTGTGCTCGACCTGTGGGTGACAGACCTCCCATTCAACCCCAGCCTGGTCTCCGTATCGATTCATCTTACCTTTTCGTACCTCTGATGAAACCCATCAGCCAGATGTGAACTGAAGAAATAAAAAGACAATCATTATTGTACTTAAAAACTGAAATCCGTGTTGTGCACCAAGAAGTGCAGAGTAAGAAAGGTGTGTAGACAAAAGGAACTCTGCCCTCTCCCACCACTGAATCCTCTCTCACATTCCACAGACACTCTCCCCACACCCATTGAATCCCCTCCCACAGCCCACCGACTCTCTCCCCACCCACTGAATCCCCTCCCACAGACCAATGACTCTCTCCCCACCCACTGAATCCCCTCCCACACCCCACCAACTCTCTCCCCACCCACTGAATCCCCTCCCACACCCCACCAACTCTCTCCCACCCACTGAATCCCCTCCCACAGCCCACTGACTCTCCTCCCATCACCCACTCTCCTTCATAGAGAGGAACAGTCATCTTCACTTGCCAGCCAGTTCTCCGCTCACCTTTCTTCTTCCAGGAGACTGCCAGGAGGACACAGACTAGGAGCAGGAGAACCAGAACGACCAGCACATAAATGAGAGAGTTTAAGTTTCCTGTGAGACAGAGAGCAGCTTTAACACCAGACCTCAGTACAGTGCTTCCATTTTCATTGTGCCCTAGCGGCTTTCTCCCGATCGATACTAGAGTTGTGGAGACACACTGTACAGCCCAACAGACCCTTCGGCCCGATGGTCCATACTGACCAAGGTCATCATCCAAGGTCCTATTTGCAAGCGTTTGGCCCATAACCTGCCAAATCATTCCTATTTCATACTATTTATTCATTTAATTTTGTATCTTGTTCTAATTTTTTTTCCTACGCTCCACTGCATTCATCATCATGGACCCCCTCCACCCAGGACACGTCCTCTTCTCATTGCTAATATCAGGGAGGAGGTACAGGAGCCTGAAGACTCACACTCAATGTTTCAGGAACAGCTTCTTCCCCTCCGCCATCAGATTTATGAACGGTCCGTGAACCCATGAACACCACATCCATTCTGCTCTCTTTTTACACTACTTATTTGTTTTTAGATATTTCTTATTGTAACTAACTTACTGTGATTTCACAGCTGCTTGTGGCAAAGAATTCCACAGATTCACCACTCTCTGGCTAAAGAAATTGCTCCTCATCTCTGTTCTAAAAGTACGCATCTCTATTCTGAGGCTGTGTCCTCTGGTCTTAGACTCTCCTACCATTGGAAATATCCTCTAAACATCCACTCTATCAAGGCCTTTCACCATTCGAAAAATTTCAATAAGGAAACACCTCATTCTTCTGAATTCTGGTTAAAACATCCTTGCTTTTATATTCTTCTCCTCTTGAAATGAATGTGAACATTGCATTTGCCTTCCTCACCGCTGACTCAGCCTGCAAGTTAGCCTTTAGGGAATCCTGCACAAGCATTTCCAAATCCCTTTCTGCCTCAGATTTTTGTATTTTCTCTCCATTTAAAAAATAGTCAATCCTTTCATTTCTTTTACCAAAGTGCACGACCATACACTTCCCGACACTATTCCATCTGCTATTTCTTTGCCCATTCTCCTCATCTGTCTCAGTCCTTCTGCAGCCTCTCTACCTCCTCAAAACTACCTGCCCCTCATATCTTCATATCGTCTGCAAACTTTGCAACAAAGCCATCAATTTCATTATCCAAGTCATTGACACATTACGTAAAAAGAATCAGTCCCTACACAGACCCCTGTCGAAAACCACTAGTCACCGGCTGCCAGCCAGAAAGGGCTCCCTTTATTCCCACTCTTTGTCTCCTGCCAATCAGCCACTGCTTAATCCAAGCTAGTATCTTTCCTGGAATACCATGGGCTCATCACCTGTAAAGCAGCCTCATGTGTGGCACCTTGTCAAAGAGCTTCTGAAAATCCAATACACAACATCCACCAATTCTCCTTTGTCTATCCTGCTTGTGAGTTCTTCAAAGAATTCCAACAGATTTCTCAGGCAAGATTTCCCTTAAGGAAACCATGCTGACTACAGCCCATTTTATCATGTGCCTCCAAATACCCTGAGACCTCATCCCTAAAAATCAGCTCCAACATCTTCCCAACCACTGAGATCAGACTAACTCACCTATAGTTTCCTTTCTTCTGTCTCTCTCCCCTCTTGAATATTGGAGAGACATTTGCAAATTTCCCATCTTCCAGAACCATTCCAGAATCTAGTGAATCTTGAAAGATCATTACTAATGCCTCCCCAATCTCAACAGCCACCTCTTTCAGAATCTGGGATGTACAGCATCTGGTCCAGGTGACTTATCTACCTTCAGACTTTTCAGTTTCCCAGGAACCTTCTCTCTAGTAATGGTAACTTCACGCACTTCATGACCCCTGACACCTGGAACTTCCACCATACTGATACCATCTTCTGCAGTGAAGACTGATGCAAAATACTAATTCAGTTCATCCACCATTTCATTGTCCCTCATGACCACCTCTTCTGCATCGGTTTCCAGCGGTCCAATATCCACTCTCACCTCTCCTTTACACTTCAAATATCTGAAGAAACTTTTGGTATATTCTTTAATATTATTGGCTAGCTTACTTTCATATTTCATCTTTACCTTCATAATGACTTTTTAGTTGCCTTCTGTTGATTTTTAAAGCTTCCCAATCCTCTAACTTCCCATGAATTATTGTTCTATTATATGCTCCCTCTTTGGCTTTTATGTTCTCTTGTTAGTCACGGTTGTGTCATCTTGCCTTCAGAATACTTCTTCCTCTTTGGGATGTATATATTTTGTGCCTTCCGACCTGCTTCCAGAAATTCCAGCCATTTGCTGTTCTGCCGTCATCCCGGCGAGCGTTCTTTTCCAATCAATTCTGGCCAGCTCCTCTCTCATGCCTCTGTAATTCACTTTACTCCACTGAAATACTGATACAGCTGATTTAGCTTCTCAAAACCTAGGTTGAATTTGATCATATTATGACCACTTTCCCCTAAGGGTTCTTTTACCATAAGCTCTCTAATCAATTCTGGTTCATTACACAACACCTAATCCAGAATAGTTGATCCCCCAGTGGGCTCAACCACGAGCTGCTCTAAAAATCCATCTCATACGACTCTAGACTTTCCTCCTGTAATCCAGCACCAAGCTGATTTTCCCAATCTCCCAGCACATTGAAATTCCCCGTGATTATTGTAACATGCATTTTCTTTCTCCCATTGTAATCTGAAGACCACATCTTTACTACTGTTCAGGGGGTCTGTATACAACTCCCATCAGGGTCTTTTGACGCTTGCAGTTCCTTAGCTCTTTCCACAATGATTCAACATATACGCAGCTCAGGACACGAGTCACACCCTGCTCAACCTATCTTTGTCTGAGGTTTTATGAACATCTGCCTCCACAACCTCTCCACTAACTGTTCTGGCACTCTGGTTCCCATCCCCTGCAACTCCAGTTTAAACCCACCATGCAGCATTAACAAACCTTCCCACAGGGATATTAATCTCCCTCCAGTTCAGGTGCAAACTGTCCCTTCTGTACAGGTCCACTTTCCCTGGAAGAGAGCCCGATGATCCAAAAATCTTACGCCCTTCCTCCTCCACCAACTCCTTAGCCACGTATTGAACTGTATAATTTTTCTAGTTCTAGCCTCAGTAGCATGTGGCACAGGTAGCAATCCTGAGATTCTGGAGTTCCTGGAGTTCCTGCCCTTTAACTTAGTACCTGACTCCCGATGCAGAACCTCGTCACTCATCCTACCCATGTCATTGGCACCTACATGCTTCACGACCTCTGGCAACTCACCCTCCCACTCCAGAATGCTGAGGACTCAATCTGAGATATCCCGGACCCTGGCACCCGGGAGGCAATGTACCATCCAGGAATCTCGTTCTCACCACAGAACCTCCTGTCCGTTCCCCTAGCTAACAAATCCCCCATTACCACAGCGTGCCTCTTCTCCCCCCCTTCCCTTCTGAGTCACAGAGGCTGACTCAGTGCCAGAGACCCAACCACTGTGACTTTCCTCTGTTAGGTCATCCCTCCCCACCCACCCCCCTCCCCCTGACAGTATACCACTTTGAGGGGGATGGCCACAGGGGTACTCACCTGCACCTTGGGTGTAACTACCTCTCTGTGTGACCTATCCATCACCCTCTCATCCGCCCGGATGATCCGGAGTTCATCCAGTTCCAGCTCCGACTCCTTCACGCGGATGGTTAGAAGCTGCAGCTGGATCCACTTCTCACAGTTGTAGTCGTCAGGGACACTGGAGGTCTCCCTGCCTTCCCACATCCCACAAGAGGAGAATTCCACTATCCTGCTGGGCATCTCCATTGTCTCAGTTCAGCAGATATAAAGACGAGATGGAGAAACCTGAGCTTTTCTTTCCTTTGCTTTCTCTGAGTGAAGCCTCTCCTCACGGAAGCTTCAAAGAACTAAAGCCTCAAGATCACCAGTCCGACTGTCCACTCAGACGATGGCCGCTGTGACGATGGCCACTGCTCGTGTCCCTGCCGTACATTGCAATCATCATCATCGGTATGTGCTGTGTTGTGTGATGTGGGCAATCACAGTCTCTTAACCATGATGAACACACACAAAATGCTGGAGGAACTCAGCAGGCCAGGCAGCAAGATGGGTGATGGCAGCGATTATCAATGCATTTCAGAGATTGCCTGCCTGGTGTCAGTGGTCCAGAAGACCATAGGATATAGGAGCAGAAGTAGGCCTTTCGGCCCATCGAGTCTGTTCTGCCATTCAATCATGGGCTGATTCAATTCTTCCAGTCATCCCCACTCCCCTGCCTTCTCCCCATACCCTTTGATTCCCTGGCTAATCAACAACCTATCTATCTCTGCCTTAAATACACCCTGTGACTTGGCTTCCACAGCCGCTCGTGGCAACAAATTCCACAGATTTATCACCCTCTGACTAAAATAATTTCTCCACATCTCTGTTCTAAATGGACACTCTTCAATCCTGAAGTCGTGGTACTTGTCCTAGAATTGTCACAGTCCTGATCGTTTATTCCCTAGTATCCTATAATTTCCTTTGTTTGTGCCATGGTTCTGACCGTTAATTTCCCAATTGCTTCTAATTTTCTTTGATGACGACACACCTATTTTCCATCAGGACCTGCAGTATAAGAACCCTGGTGTTACAAACCCCAGTTGCCAGATCGTTAGTCTTTTTCCTGTCTGATAACTAACGTTTCCCAACCGCTTAGAACCATTTGTTCTAAGTTTAGCTATGAGACTCTGTCTCTCTGAGTCAAGGCTCCGTGTCAAGGCTCTGTGTCAAGGTTTCTCCTGTTTGCTGTCCAACGGTCACGTCCGCATCTGCAACCTAACTAAACCTCCATGCCCGTGTCCTGCTCTTGGGTTTGCCTCGTTCGTCACATTTCATTGCAACAAGAATCCCCTATGTGGGAAATAACTTTCCCATCTCTAATCTGTTCTGGCCTTTTAACTAATTTACTAACCCATCCCTCCACTTCCTCATCCAGGTCATTTATAAAAATCACGAAGAGTAGGGGTCGCAGAACAGATTTCTGAGGCACACCACTGGTCACTGACATCCATGCAGAATATAACCCATCTAGAACCACTCTTTGCCTTCTGTGGGCAAGCCAATTCTCAATTCACAAAGCAATGTCCACTTGGATCCCATGCCTCCTTACTTTCTCAAGAAGCCTTGCATGGGGTACCTTATCAAATGCCTTGCTGAAATCCATATACACTACATCTACAGCTCTCCCTACATCAATGCGTTTAGTCACATCCTCAAAAAATTCAATCAGGCTCATAAGGCGCCACCTGCCTTTGACAAAGCCATGCCGACTACTCCTAATCATGTTATACCTCCAAATTTTCATAAAACCTTCCTCTCAGGATCTTTTCTATCAGCTTTCCAACAACTGAGGTAAGACTCACTGGTCTATAATTTCCTGGGCTATCTCTACTCCCCTTCTTGAATAAAGGAACAACATCCGTGACCCTCCAATCCTCCAGAACCTCTCCCGTCCCCATCGATGATGCAAAGATTGTCGCCCATGCCTGTGTCCTGCACTTGGGTTCTCCTCAGAACGATCTGGCCACAATGGACCCAGTGGATACGAATACCCTGTAACAAACCCTCGCTAGCCAGGGCTCCCTGCTGGGTCTGCACGATTAACTTCTCTGGGAGGTCATGGAGAACCTCCGTTCCCTGTCTGCGAACGTAAAGAAGATTGGTGACCAGGTGAACCGTGTATCCACTCATTTTACCCCATCCACTCCTGGAACTCTGTCTAACCAACCCAGACAGTCTGTAGTGGCAACCCCCTACGTGTCAGCAACACCCACGCCAAGAGAGCCTCATGTACCTGAACCAGAACACTCCACTGGAGATTTGGGGAAGTGACGGGCCTTCCTTCTGCAATGCTCCTTGGTGTTCGATCAGCAGTCATTGACGTATTCCACAGACAAGTCAAAGATCGCTTATATCATGGGATTGTTGCGGGAAAGTGCCTTAGTGGGGCTACAGCTGTTTGGGACAAACAGCCGGATATCTGCTCTTCATTCCCCACCTTTATCACAGAAATGAGAAAGATCTTTGACCTCCCAGTCCGTGGTAAAGCTGTTGCTAAGTGTCTACTTACTTCTGTCAGGGCTCACGCAGTGTTGCCGAATATTCCGTGGAATTCTGGACATTAGCAGGTGGAACTCAGGGTGGAATGATGAGGCACTCCAAGGGGTATTTCCGAATGGCCTCAGCAACATGGTGAAAGACGAGTTGATGACAAGAGATGACACCGACAGCCTGGACTCCTTGATCTCCCTAGCCACCAGGTTGGACAATCGTCTTCGAGAACGTCATAGGGAGAGAACTGGTCGTCCACCACCTTTGGCCACTCCACGGCACCCTGTACCGTCTCCCACCAGCACAGGCCTCTTTTCTCCTCCCGCTCCTAGAATAGCTCCCAGTCCGGCCATTTCCACCATTCCGTGAGAGGAGCCCAAACAGCTGGGCCCGAACCGCCTTTCCCCCACAGAACATTTCCAGAGATTAAGAGCAGGGGATTGTCTCTATTGTGGCCAGTCTGGCCACTTCCGTGCTACCTGTTCCCTTTGGCCAAAAGGGTTGGCTCACCAGTAGAAAGGGGAATCTTGGTGAGCCACACAACATTCCCTTCTGTCCACTGAACCCAGATGCAGATCCAAGCCACTTTGTGTTACAACCAACAGTCCCTGTCTCTGTCCGCTCTAGTGGACTCTGGCGCCGAGGGAAACCTTTTGGATGGAAACATATCTTCCCGGGCTGGAATTCCTCGGGAGCCATTGAGTACCCCTCTGGAAGCCCAGGCACTGGATGGTAGACTACTGGCCTGAGTCACACACTGCACACCATCCCCTGTCTCTTACTCTCTCTGGGAACCATCGGGAACAGGTACAATTTAACTTAATTTCCTCTCCTTAAGCTCCTATTGTTCTTGAGTACCCCGGTTAAGCTGCCATAATCCCCACATCGACTGGTCCACCTGGAAGATAGTCAGCTGGAGTCCGTTCTGTCACTCCACTTGTCTACAGTCGGCCCTTTCTCCTGTGAAAGTCACCGCAAACTTGTCTGCTTCTGAAACCCCTGACTTATCCAAGGTTCCAGCAGAGTATTACGATCTGGGACAAGTGTTTAGTAAATAACGGGCCCTTTTCCCTGCCTCCACTCCAACCTTACGATTGTACTATTCACCTTCTCCCCAGTGCCCCTGTACCTACCAGTCGGCTGTATAACCTGTCCCGGCCAGAGAAGAAGCAATGGAGGCTTACCTAAATGAATCTCTCACAGCAGGCATAACCCGACCCTCATCCTCCCCTGTTGGCGCAGGTTTCTTCTTTGTGTGGACGAAAGGCGGTTGACTGTGCCCCTGCATTGACTACCGAGGCCTAAACAGCATAACTATGAAGAACAAATATCCACTGCCCCTTATCAACTCTGCTTTCCAACCACTTCACGGAGCCACCATCTTCTCCAAGTTGGACCTACGAAGTGCCTACCACCTGCTCAGAATAAAGGAGGGAGATGAGTGGAAACCAGCATTTAACACCCCTCTTTGTCACTACGAATACCTGGTCATGCCATTCGGCCTCACCAATGCCCCCGCCATTTTCCAAGCCCTGATAAACAATGTCCTTAGAGACTTTATTAACCGTTTTGTGTTTGTTTATTTGGATGACATCTTAATCTTCTCCCACAGTCTTTAGAAACACACCCACCATGTCGGTCAGGTTCTGCAGAGGCTTTGGGAGAACAAAGTATCGTTAAAGCTGAGAAGTGAGAGTTTCATGTCCCCTCAGTCAGCTTCTTAGGGTACATCATCGAGAGCGGACGAGTGAGAGTGGATCCCGAAAAGATCCGGGCAGTGGCGGAGTGGCCAAGACCCACGACGCTCAAGCAAACTTGGGTTTGCAAACTTCTATCGTCGTTTCATCAGGGATTACAGCCGGGTGGCAGTGCCCCTTACTCGACTCACACTCTCACTCTCTATTTTCTGCTGACCAGTCAATGTTCCACCCATGCTAGTAACTCCCCTGTAACTCCATGGGCTCTTATCTTGCTAAGCAGCCTCATGTGTGGCACCTTGTCAAAGGCCTTTTGGAAATCCAAGTACACCACATCTACTGCATCTCCTTTATCTACCCCGCTTGTAATTTCCTCAAGGAATTGCAGTAGTTTTGTCAGGCAGGATTTTCCTTTCAGGAAACCATGCTGGCTTTGGCCTATCTTGTCATGTGTATAACCAGGACTTGTGATCTGCACCAGCTGCTTCTACGAACATCCACCAACTGTTCCCATGGCTTCACATCACCCTGATTCTGGGCTGGAAGGAGGGGTGGGGGGGGCTAAGCAGGTGCTACACCGTGGGCAAGGGTGACCTGCAGGCTTGCGGAGGGAAGGAGCATCTTACACCCCCTTAGGTAGAGACACATCTCCACCCCGCCACACGATAATACATTGCAATACGTATTAATAAAAAGACTATAAATTACTGTAACACGCTGTACGGTTTCACTGCTAATGTAATGGCTTCTCTGTGATGTTCCACTGCTGAGGTAATGGTTTCTCTGGAGCAGCAATGTTTGGGTTATGACTAGAGATAATGGGGCATGTTTGTGAATGAGAGGGATGTTGTTCTTTCTTGTGTGTCTGGGAGCCGGGAATTCATGGACTTTTGCTGGGGAGAGATGAGGAGAGAAGATGTGAATGAAGAGAGAAGGTAGACCGCTGGACGGAATGGAGTTGGAGTGAGGGTCCAAAGGTCAGTGACAATCAGAGGAGGTCAATGGTGGATGATCGACCTTATCAGTGGGCTCCAATGTTTGCAATTTCGACTGTTTCAGGAGAATGGGCCCTTTTCTTTTTTTTGTTTCTTTACAATAAGAAATATATATCTATATGTATAATTTTAAATTATGTAGAACAAAAAGAGGGGAAAAAAGGGAAAAAAAAGGGAAAAAAGGACATTCTTCTGATTGTCCATTCAGAAATCTGACAACAGAAAGGAAGCTCTTCCTGAAACTTCAAGCTCTTCCGTTGAGATTGTTAAGAACACCAAATTTCTTGGTGTTCACCTGGCGGAGAATCTCACCTGGTCCCTCAACACCAGCTCCATAGCCAAGAAAGCCCAGCAGCGTCTCTACTTTCTGCGAAGGCTGAGAAAACTGCATCTCCCACCCTCCATCCTCACCACATTCTACAGGGGTTGTATCGAGAGCATCCTGAGCAGCTGCATCACTGCCTGGTTTGGAAATTGCACCATCTCGGATCGCAAGACCCTGCAGCAGATGGTGAAGTCAGCTGAGAAGATCATTGGGGTCTCTCTTCCTGCATTACAGACATTTACACCACGTGCTGCACCCACAAAGCTAACAGCATTGTGAAGAACCCCACACACCCCTCGCACAAACTCTTCTCCCTCCTGCGATCTGGCAAAAGGTACCGAACCATTTGGGTTCTCACGAACAGACTGTGCAACAGTTTCTTTCCCCAACTGATCAGACTCCTCAATACCCAGAGTCTAGACTGGTGGTTGCTAACCTATCGATCGCGATCGACTGGTCGATCTTTGAGATCTTCCCAGTAGATCCCAAAAAAAAAGAAAAATAAATACACAAATACTGTTGAGAGATTGTTACTGGGTTGCGGGGTTTTAGTTCTGTTCTTTCTGCCCAGTGTGCATGTGTGTAGCTCCCCCGCCATGCACTACACAGTGTACTTCAGTGGTCCCCAACCACCGGGCCGTGAAGAAACGATATGGATCAGCTGCACCTTTCCTCATTCCCTGTCACGCCCACTGTTGAACTTGAACGTACGCGAGGTCGTCAGTCGCCTAAACGCAGAGATACCCTCGCGCCAGGGATCACTGATTGGCCTCGCGTGGCCGGTGGGAAGTGCCGTTGCTACTGGCCTGGAGCACGGATAGATGGGAGCTGCTTCTAAACTTGCTTAGCACACCAAATGTTCGTGGGAAACCCGGTGCTAAAATATTCGTAGATGACCTAATTCGGGCTCAGGGTTTCGTAAGTAGCAGAGCAGCTACCTCGCTGCGATCTACTGAAAGTCATCCGTCAAGACATCCCTTTGTCAGCCGATAGATCCTACACGAGGGGCGGGCGCATCCTGTCACACTCCTCGCTCGGTCGGTCACTCTCTCCGGACTGCGACCGCCGCAGCCCCGGCATGGGGACCTCCGGCCCTGACCTTGTCCTCTCACCCCACCCACGACCAGCCACACCTGGCCAAGGCGTCTGGCGGCGGGCGGGTGGGAGGCTGGAGTTCGGGCCCAGAGGCTGTCTAATGAGGCAATGAAGCTGCTTCAAAACTGCTTCGGTACCCTGAGTCCAAGCACCCTGTACTTAGAGACAAACCGGTTGAGGTTTTTCAGCAGAAAAAACGTGAGCAAGTGGGACAGAAGCTAAGTGCTGAGAGCCAAGGAAACTAAATTGCGGAATAGACTGGACAAAAGGAACCGGCTTCGAGTATCGCTGTATTCCGGTCGTGATTAACACCCCCACCCCCCCATCCGTCGGCTGGTCCACAAGAATATTGTCGATGTTAAACCGGTCCGTGGTGCAAAAAACGGTGGTGACCCCTGGTGTACACACATTATTTGGACTTCTGGGTTGCGGGGTTTTATTTCCGGTCTTTTCTGTTCGATGTGCATGCATGTGACTAACCGATTTAGTAGGGTCGATCTGGGCTTAAAAAGTTTGGTGACCACTAGTCTAGACTGGCATCTACATCATTTATTATTATATTGGAATTTGTCCTCTACTGTGCCTATTGTCTTGTTTATTAATTATTGTACTGCCCTGCACTGTTTTGTGCACTTTATGTAGTCCTGTGCAGGTCTGTAGTCTAGTACAGTTTTTATGTGGTTTTATGTAGCCTAGTGTAGCCTTGTGCTGTTTCACATAGTCTAGTGTAGTTTTGTGTTGTTTCATGTAGCACCAGGGTTCTGGAGGAAAGTTGTTTTGTTTTTACTGTGTACTGTACCAGCAGTCTATGGTCGAAATGACAATAAACTTGAATTGACTTGACCTGAGTGTGAGTCGTCTCTGGGAAGCTTCCTGATCCTCCATTAGAACTCCACTCATTCCTCCCAGGCTCAGGCAAGGCCCCGCCAGGGGGCCCGTTGAAGGTCTGGGGGCCACCCTGTGTGAAGGACTGTCTGAGATGGAGATGTGGTGGGGAATTGGAACTCATCACCAGCTGAGGCTGGAAGTGGCCGACATAACATTCATCCCCGGAGTCTGGACACAGAATGCAATGGGTGCTGGAGGTTCTGACCCATCCCTGAACACTGCAGAAGATGCCGAGATGGTGTGGGAGAGAGCAGAGGCCTCTGTGGACGTGCTGGAGTCTGTCGTGGGTTGGGGACAGGCCCCTCCCATCGGTGCTGCCTTCCTCTTTTGCTCAGTGCTGCCCCCCAGTGTTCACTTAGTGAGAGACAAACTGGACCAGGACAATATCCAATCTACCATCCAGCTCCAAGCCAGACCACTCAGGAACTTGGGCTATATTATGCCTTTTTGTGAATGTATGCTTTTCTGCGATCGTAACGATGTGTACTGTGTGCTGTTGCTACTCTGCTTTACACCTTGTCCCTGGAGGAACGCTGTTTTGTTTTGCTGTATGCACGTGTGGCTGATTGACAATTAAACTTGAACTTGAATGTGGTGACGGGTTCTTTTCCGGGTCTGATCTACAGTCAGATCTCACTCGGGGACAGACAGATAAACCCGGGGGTGGGGTTGATTAGAGAAAGGATAATGGTAGCAGGCTACCCTTCCTGCCCCCAAAACCCACCCCGTACCCTCCAGAATGTGTCAATGGTTTCTTACCTGGGGTGACCTGCAGCCGGATCTCACTCTGGAACACATGGATATATTGGGGTTTGGTGCTGTCTCTGTCGGATGAATAATCATGCTTGCTTTCCCTGAACCCAGCCAGACACAGGTAGCTGTGACTGTCCTCCACTCTCAGCTGCTTTATTCTGGTCGAGGAGTTTCCCAGATTTGGGTCCCCGATGAGCTCATACCGAGTCGCGCTGTTTTCCACAGCCCATGATCCATTTCCTTGGTGCCTGAATGTGACGATGTGTTGGTAGGGATCCTTCCTCATCCACGTCACCGTGTGTGCGGTGAGGCTCTGCCGAGGCCGTGTGAACACACAGGGTAACATGGCCGAATCTCCCTCAGTTCCAGTCATCACTGAGACACTCTCATTGGGAGCTGAGGGAAGGACAGGTGCCAGAATAAATCAGTTAACCCTCAGCAAAAACGTTTAACACTGACAAAATTTCCAGCCTGCAAAATAATAAAAACTCTCCTTAGCACCCTCCCGAATGAAAACAGCCCCACATGTGCTTCACCAATTACAAACCATTCAAACAAGAGAAATTGTTTCGAATATAAAACAGTCCCATCGGGCAGGAGGTAGAGAAGCCTAAATCTCACACCACCACGTTTAGGAACAGCTAATTCCCTTCAACCATTCAGTTGTTGAACCAACTGACACCATCACTAATCAATGGAGTGTAACAACAGTAATCAGTACAGTGTAACAACACTAATCAGTGGAGTGTAACAAGACCAATCAGTACAGTATAACAACACCGATCAGTACAGGTAACAACACTAATCACTACAGTATAACAACACCGATCAGTACAGGTAACAACACTAATCACTACAGTATAACAACACCGATCAGTACAGGTAACAACACTAATCACTACAGTAGAACAACACTAATCAGTACAGGTAACAACACTAATCACTACAGTGTAACAACACCAATCAGTACAGTATAACAACACTAATCAGTGGAGTGTAACAACAGTAATCAGTACAGTCTAACAACACTGATCAGTACAGTATAACAACACTAATCAGTGGAGTGTAACAACACTAATCAGTACAGTATAGCAACACTAATCAGTGGAGTGTAACAACAGTAATCAGTACAGTGTAACAAGACAAATCACTACAGTGTAACAACGTTACAGTGTACACGCAGATGCTGTGGAAATCAAGTTAACGCAGCGTCGCACACAATATCAAGCTCACACCAGATACAGTTATAGAATACACTTTAAGGATTTTACTAGAACTATGTGATTACTAATGATACAGTATATGTGAAGGAAAAGAAAATAAAGAAAAAGGCGCCAGTTTTTCCGGTGACGTCATCGTCGAGAATGGCAGCTTAAGTCACCAGCTCCTCTGGAAAAACACGTATTAAGCCCCATTAACCCATCAAATATAATATTTTTCAAAAAGAGGGGCAAGAATGGGGAAAAGAAATGGAAATAAAAAAAGTGACACTGCGGAGCCTGGGTCCGAGAGGAGTGCAGCGAGCGGCTCTCCGACCCAACCGTGTGCTAGCGAGGCGGCTGCTGGGCCTCGTTCAGATGAAGCGGCGAATATGTTCGAAATCCTGAAAGAGCTAACGGAGTTCCGGAAAGAAATAGAGCAGCAGCTCCGTGATATTAAGGCAGAGCTCACCAGCGTTAATCAAAAAATAGTGGTGGCAGAGACTCGAATTGAGAAGGTGGATGATCGCGTTCAAAACGTGGAATGGATACTAAGCAAGACAATAAAAATAATACATCACCAAGAAGGTAAACTGCTTGACCTGGAGGGAAGATCACGGCAGAAAAATATCAGAATCTACAACGTTCCAGAAGGAGCGGAGGGCCCGTCTATGACACAGTTTGTCGGAAAGTTACTGCGGGACACGTTGGATCTTCCCCCGGCTCTGAAGCTGGAAGTCAAAAGAGCCCACTGCGTGTTAGTCCCAAAACCTACCCAGGATAGAAAGCCACGCTCAATAATAATTAAATTCCTTCGGTATAGCACCAAGGCGGAGATTCTACGAAGGGCCTGGGGTAAGAAGAGAGTGTTTTTAGAGGATAAATTAATATATTTCAACCAAGATTACCCCCCCCGCGGTCCTCCATAAACGCAAAGAATACTCTGAAGTAAAGCGAGTACTAAAGCAAAATAAGATTAGATTTCAAACTCCATACCCTGCTAAACTTTAAGTGTTTTATGACAACGGGACGTGGTTGTACCAGACAGTGGAAGAGGTGACTACAGACATGAAGGCCAGAGGGTTGCCCGTCAGCATGACCAAAACGAGGGAAAGCCTGGCTGAAGAATTATCCTGCTCTGCTTGGGAAATAATGTGAGTATCAAGAAGGCAGGAGACGGGAGGAGGCTGAGAGAAATATATCAGGAAGAGACTGGGAGTTTCCCAAAGACAGTCCTCACCCCCTTCAGAAGAGCCATAAGGTTTGGCTAACTTTAAAAATGTTGAGAAGCTAAACGGAAGCAGAAGTACATGGTGATATACCTATCTCGAGAAATACTTATTATAATGTGGATTTTATATTACTTAGTTGTTATTCTTTATTCGCTGACTTACTCCTTTTTCCCCACCAAAATGAGAATATATATATGTGTGCATGTATGTGTATGTGTGTAATGTGTATATATATATATATATATATATATATATATATATATCTCTGTGTGTGTGTGTGTGTGTGTGTGTGTGTGTGTGTGTGTGTGTGTGTGTGTGTGTGTGTGTGTGTGTGTGTGTATGTGTATGTGTATAAATATATATATGTATATATGTGTGTATATGTATGCATGTATATATGTGTGTATATATATATATATATATATATATATTTGTGTGTGTGTGTATATATGTATATATAGGAGGAGTACACAGGGAAATCTTTTCTGTGTAATGGATTTGTTCACTGACTTTTATGAATACTGCAATGGGGGCCCTCAACTCACAAGTAGGAGGGGTTATCCCCCACAGCTAGACATTTCCTCTAGCTCAACGCAGGGTCATCTACTAGAGACCTCAGCCTTGGAATCACACGTTCGTTGCCATTTTTGTTATTATTTGTGTTTTTTGGTTCTTATTTGTTCAGTTTTATTCTAATTTCAATGATACATTGACAGATAAATATAAATGGCTAAGGGCAAGGTAAAATTCATTTCGTTTAATGTAAATGGGCTATTAAATCCAATCAAACATAAGAGAATTTTATCCAAAATGAAAAAAGAACAAGCCCATGTAGTATATTTACAGGAAACTCATTTAAGTGATAATGAGCATAAAAAACTAAAGAGAATGGGTTTCACTAATCTGTTTTTCTCCTCATATAAATCAGGACATAGGAGAAGAGTTGCTATTCTTATCTCAAGTAAGCTAAATTTTGAAAAAGTATTCAAAATGGGAGTTAAAGAGGGCAGATATATTCTGGTAAGGGGGAATATAGATGGCAATTCAGTTACTCTATTGAATATATACTCACCCCCGGGAAGTGATGTTGTTTTTTTTCAGAAAATTACTGATAATATGTTAACGGAAACAGAAGGTCTCCTGATATGTGGGGGAGACTTAAATTTACAATTACAACCAAACTTAGACTCTTCCAATAGAAAAACCTATGAAATAAAATCTTTACATTAGAAAGTTAATACACTTTTTGAGGATGTTGGTTTAATAATTGATATATGGAGGGATCTTTTCCCTGACAGAAGGGATTACACTCATTATTCTGCTCCCCATTCTGTATATACAAGAATAGACTATTTCATAACATTTAGAAAAGACAAAGACAAAATAAACGCCTGTGGAATTGGGACAATAGATGTAAGTGACCATGCACCTATACATTTCTCTGTTGATTTTGACCTATAACCAAAGAATACTATTTGGAAACTAAATTCAAGTTTACTCAATGATCCGTACTTTAAGGAACAAATTAAAAAAGAAATTGGTCTCTACTTAGAATTTAATGATAATGGAGAGGTTTCACTTCCCATTTTATGGGATACTCTGAAGGCAGTCTTAAGAGGGAAAATTATAGCGATATCTTCATATAAGAATAAAATAAGGAATAAAACATTAGAGGAATTACAAAATAGGCTGAAGGAACTAGAGAAAAACATGAATTGAATTTGGCACAAGATACATTAGGGGAAATTAAAAGAATTAGGAATGAAATAAATAATTTGGCTATGCAAGAAATCAGGAAAAACTTAATGTTTCTGAAACAGAGACATTATGAAAGTGGATCGAAATCTATGAAAATACTGGCGTGGAAACTGAAAAAAGAGATAGCAGAAAATACAATTCATAGAATTAGGAACCCAAGAATAAAAATGATAAAAAAATAAGCTAAGTGAAATTCAAGAAGCTTTTGAAGCGTTTTACAAAACACTATATTCCAAAGTTCCAGGGGGAAGCATAACCCAAATTGACACTTTCTTGAATTCTCTAGAGTTACCCACTTTAAGCGAAGAACAAAATAGAAGGATGACTTCTGACATAACTGAAGTTGAATTAAAAGCTGCAATTAGTAGGCTTAAACTGAGCAAGTCACCAGGATCAGATGGGTATACGGCAGAGTGGTACAAAGAATTTAAAAATGAGTTAATTCCTGTTTTACTCCAGACACTGAACTGGTTTCTAAAAAAGGCACAAATGCCACCCAGTTGGAAGGAAGCGATAATCTCAGCTATATCGAAAGAAGGCAAGGATAAAATGGAATGCGGGTCATTTAGACCAATATCCATTCTTAATGTAGATTATAGGTTATTTACCTCCATCATGGCCAAACGATTAGAGGAGTTTCTACCTATACTGATATGTAATGATCAGACAGGTTTTATACGACAATGCCAGACACAAGACAATATATGAAGGACACTTCACATTATGGATCATATACAAAAAAAATAAAATTGAAGCAATAGTGATAAGCGTGGACGCTGAAAAAGCATTTGATTAGGTCAATTGGAATTTTCTTTACAGAGTTTTACATAGATTTGGTTTCCAAGACACAATTATTAAAACTATACAGACACTATATGACAATCCTACTGCTAGGATTAAAATCTATGGATATTTATCAAATAGTCACCCTAGAAAGGGGCACGAGACAGGGTTGTGCATGGTCACCACTACTCTTCGCGTTATATCTGGAACCATTAGCTCAATACATCAGACAAAATGAATATATTAGGGGAATTACTATTGAAGGGACAGAGCAAAAATTGGTTTGTTATGCGGATGACATTTTGATCTACCTAGGGCAACCAACATACTCTTTACCTAAATTGATGCAATCCTTTGAACAATATGGTCAATTATCAGGATACAAGATCAACATAGATAAAACCCAATTACTTTCATATTACTATAGCCCACCAAGAGAAATTGAAAGTCGATACCCCTGGGCATGGCACACAGAGTCTTTCAAATATTTGGGCATCATTATGCCAAAAGATTTGGCAAAATTATCAGAATATATTTATCAGCCTTTATATTAAAAAGATTAAGGAAGATGTGGCAAGATGGAACCTGATTCCTTTTTTCAGTCTCTCTCTCTCTTATCTGTAGCAGACGTTCTTGCCTGTGTCTCATCTCTCTCTCTCATGAGCAGCATAGCAACAGTAATAGTTCATGTTTCTCAGGGGGGGGGGATGGTTAACTCTGCACCCCATTGTCCATCAGGTCTGTTCATCACTCATAACAGAATTATGATGTGGTGTCCATTACAGAGACTTGGCTGGCACCAGGGCAGGAATACTGATATCTACTATAAGCCTACAGACTCTCACAGCTACCTGGACTATTCCTCTTCCCACCCTGTCTCTTGCAAAAATGCTATCCCCTTCTCACAATTCCTTCCTCTCCGCCGCATCTGCTCTCAGGATGAGGCTTTTCATTCCAGGACGAAGGAGATGTCTTCCTTTTTTTAAAAAAGGGGCTTCCCTTCGTCCACCATTAACTCTGCTCTCAAACACATCTCCCCCATTTCCCACACATCTGCCCTCACCCCATCCACCCGCCACCCCACTCGGGATAGGGTCCCCTTGTCCTTACCTACCACCCCACCAGCCTCCAGGTCTAACATATAATTCTCCATAACTTCCGCCACCTCCAACGGGATCCCACTACCAAACACATTTTTCCCTCCCCACCCTTTCTGCTTTTCGCAGGGATCACTCCCTACGCGACACCCTTGTCCACTCGTCCCCTTCATCCCTTCCCACCGATCTCCCTCCTGGCACTTATCCTTGTAAACGGAACAAGTGCTACACCTGCCCTTACACTTCCTCCCTCACCACCATTCAGGGCCCCAGACAGTCCTTCCAGGTGAGGCGACACTTCACCTGTGAGTCGGCTGGTGTGGTATACTGCGTCCGGTGCTCCCGGTGTGGCCTTTTATATATTGGCGAGACCCGACGCAGACTGGGAGACAGTTTGACTGAACATCTACGCTCGGTCCGCCAGAAAAAGCAGGATCTCCCAGTGGCCACACATTTTAATTCCACGTCCCATTCCCATTCTGATATGTCTATCCATGGCCTCCTCTACTGTCAAAATGAAGCCACACTCAGGTTGGAGGAACAACACCTTATATACCGGCTTAGTAGCCTCCAACCTGATGGCATGAACATTGACTTCTCTAACTTCCATTAATGCCCCTCCTCCCCTTCTTACCCCATCCCTGACATATTTAGTCGTTTGCCTGTTCTCCATCTCCCTCTGGTGTTCCCCCCACCTCCTTTCTTTCTCCTGAGGCCACCCGTCCCATGATTCTTTCCCTTCTCCAGCTCTGTATCACTTTCGCCAATCACCTTTCCAGCTCTTAGCTTCATCCCACCCCCTCCGGTCTTCTCCTATCATTTCACATTTCCCCCTCCCCCCACTACTTTCAAATCTCTTACTATCTTTCCCTTCGGTTAGTCCTGACGAAGGGTCTCGGCCCAAAACGTCGACAGCGCTTCTCCCTATAGATGCTGCCTGGCCTGCTGTGTTCCACCAGCAGTTTGTGTGTGTTGTTACTAGAATGTTACCTGGGTTTCAGTTTAAGGGTAACACAAGTTTCTGAAGGATGGCGGTTGGCTCAAAAACTAGATTGTGAATGGACGGAGGATGGCAGGAGGAAGTGACGATTCGGGAAGTGAGTTAGAGATGGAGGTTGGCGGGAAAGAGGAATGGAGTGGAAAATGCAAGAAAACAGAGGTATGAGATGCCAAACTCTGAGGAGTCAGGGGATGAATGAAGTAGGATAGCAAAACAATGGAAAGAAGATGAGATTAAAGTAATTATAAAACTGAGCTGAAGCGTCTTTTGGTGATTGGAACCCGATTCATTTGGCAAAGATAATCAACAAACTTATTATAATATATAACCATATAACAATTACAGCACGGAAACAAGCCATATCGGCCCTTCTAGTCCGTGCCAATGCTTACACTCACCTAGTCCCACTGGCCCGCACTCAGCCCATAACCCTCCATTCCTTTCCTGTCCATATACCTATCCAATTTTACTTTAAATGACAATACCGAACCTGCCTCTACCACTTCTACTGGAAGCTCATTCCACACAGCTACCACTCTCTGAGTAAAGAAATTCCCCCCATGTTACCCTTAAACTTTTGCCCCCTAACTCTCAACTCATGTCCTCTTGTTTGAATCTCCCCTACTCTCAATGGAAAAAGCCTATCCACGTCAACTCTATCTATCCCCCTCATAATTTTAAATACCTCTATCAAGTCCCCCCTTAAACTTCTACGCTCCAAAGAATAAAGACCTAACTTGTTCAACCTTTCCTTGTAACTTAGGTGCTGAAACCCAGGTAACATTCTAGTAACAACACACACAAAATGCTGGTGAAACACAGCAGGCCAGGCAGCAGCTATAGGGAGAAGTGCTGTCGACGTTTCGGCCGAGACCCTTCGTCAGGACTAACCGAAATGAAAGATAGTAAGAGATTTGAAAGTAGTGGGGGGAGGGGGAAATGCGAAATGATAGGAGAAGACTGGAGGGGGTGGGGTGAAGCTAAGAGCTGGAAAGGTGATTGGTGAAAGCACCATCAACGCGGGTTCCAACGACCATGGGCAGCTTCAAAGCGATTGCGCAACCACAGACAGCGACTCCAGCCTTGAACTCCAGGCCGGGTCTTCACGTGCTACGATTGTGTCTCCCGTCTCCCCTTCCCCCACCACCACTATGCAATCCTCTCTTCCTCTGATCTCATCGTCAGCACCTGGGCCCTCAGAGGCTCCATCTTCCTCTCACCCCAACCCTTCCCTCTCCACTGACACTACCAGCCTCCCTCCCCCCTCTGATCCCATCTCTCATCCGTGCCAGGCCTTTACCATTCCCTCCAGCCTTCAACTCTCTGAGGCAGAGCACTCTGTCCTCAGTAAGGGCCTCAGCTTTGTCCCCCTTCGCCCACACCTCAGCGAGTTCCGCGTACGCCATAACGCTGAACTCTTCTTCCGCCTGCTCCGTCTCCGAGCTTACTTCTTTGACAAGGACTCTCCTACCCCCACCGATGACCCCTTCTCCTGTCTTCAACCCTCCTCCTCTTCATGGACACCCCGCTCTGGTCTTCTGCCTGCTCTGGATCTCATTGCTACTTGCTGACGGGACATCAACCGTCTCGACTTCACCACACCCTGTTCCAATTCCAACCTCACTCCTTCTGAACGCTCTGCTCTCTGCTCCCTCCACACCAATCCCAACCTCACTATAAAACCTGCTGATAAGGGGGGAGCTGTTGTTGTCTGGCATACTGACCTCTACCTAGCCGAGGCACAGCGACAACTCTCTGATACCGCCTCTTATTTACCCCTTGATCATGACCCCACTAAGGAGCACCAGGACATTGTCTCCTATACCATCACCAACCTTACCAGCTCTGGGGATCTCCCATCCACTGCCACTAACCTCATAGTTCCCACACCCCGCACTTCCCGTTTCTACTTCCTATCCAAGATCCACAAACCTGCCTGTCCAGGTAGACCTATTGTCTCAGCTTGCTGCTGCCCCACCGAACTCATTTCTGCATACCTCAACACTGTCTTATCCCCCCATGTTCAATCTCTTCCCACCTATGTTTGTGACATTTCTCATGCTTTGAATTTTTTCAATGATTTTAAGTTCCCTGGCCCCCACCGTCTTATTTTCACCATGGACGTCCAGTCCCTATATACCTCCATCCCCCACCAAGATGGTCTCAAAGCTCTTCGCTTTTTTTTGGATTCCAGACCTAACCAATTCCCCTCTACCACCACTCTCCTCCGTCTAGCAGAATTAGTTCTTACTTTCAATAATTTCTCCTTTGGCTCCTCCCACTTCCTCCAAACCAAGGGTGTAGCCATGGGCACCCGTATGGGTCCCAGTTATGCCTGCCTTTTTGTTGGCTTTGTGGAACAGTCCATGTTCCAAGCCTATACGGGTATCTGTCCCCCTCTTTTCCTTCGCTATATCGATGATTGCATTGGCGCTGCCTCCTGTACGCATGCTGAGCTCGTCGACTTCATTAACTTTGCCTCTAACTTTCACCCCACCCATAAATTTACCTGGTCCATTTCCAACACCTCCTTCCCCTTTCTTGATCTTTCTGTCTCCATCTTTGGAGACGGCCTACCTACTGATATCTACTATAAGCTTACAGACTCTCACAGCTACCTGGACTATTCCTCTTCCCACCCTGTCTCTTGCAAAAATGCTATCCCCTTCTCACAATTCCTTCATCTCCGCCGCATCTGCTCTCAGGATGAGGCTTTTCATTCCAGGACGAAGGAGATGTCTTCCTTTTTTAAACAAAGGGGCTTCCCTTCGTCCACCATTAACTCTGCTCTCAAACGCATCTCCCCCATTTCCCACACATCTGCCCTCACCCCATCCACCCGCCACCCCACTCGGGATAGGGTTCCCCTTGTCCTTACCTACCACCCCACCAGCCTCCAGGTCCAACGTATAATTCACCGTAACTTCCGCCACCTCCAACGGGATCCCACTACCAAGCACATTTTTTCCCTCCCCCCCCCCCATTCCGCTTTTCGCAGGGATCATTCCCTACACGACTCCCTTGTTCAATCGTCCCCCCCCCCCACCATCCCTTCCCACTGATCTCCCTCCTGGCACTTATCCTTGTAAACGGAACAAGTGCTACACCTGCCCTTACACTTCCTCCCTCACCACCATTCAGGGCCCCAGACAGTCCCTCCAGGTGAGGCGACACTTCACCTGTGAGTCGGCTGGTGTGGTATACTGCGTCCGGTGCTCCCGGTGTCGCCTTTTATATATTGGTGAGACCCGACACAGACTGGGAGACCATTTTGCTGAACACCTAAGCTCAGTCCGCCAGAAAAAGCAGGATCTCCCAGTTGTGTGTGTTGTTGTTTGAATTTCCAGCATCTGCAGATTTCCTTGTGTTTAACATTCTAGTAAATCTTCTCTGTACTCTCTCTATTTTGTTGACATCTTTCCTATAATTCAGTGACCAGAACTGTACACAATACTCCATATTTGACCTTACCAATGCCTTGTACAATTTTAACATTATATCCCAACTCCTATACTCAATGCTCTGATTTATAAAGGCCAGCATACCAAAAGCTTTCTTCACCACCCTGTCCACATGAGATTCCATGTTCAGGGAACTATGCACCATTATTCCTAGATCACTCTGTTCTACTGCATTCTTCAATGCCCTACCATTTACCATGTATGTCCTATTTGGATTATCCCTACCAAAATGTAGTATCTCACACTTATCAGCATTAAACTCCATCTGTCCTCGTTCAGCCCACTCTTCTAACTGGCCCAAATCTCTCAGCAAACTTTGAAAACCTACTTCATTATCCACAATGCCACCTACCTTAGTATCATCTGCATACTTACTAATCCAATTTACCACCCCATCATCCAGATCATTAATGTATATGACAAACAACATTGGACCCAGTACAGATCCTTGAGGCACACCACTAGTCACCGGCCTCCAACCTGACAAACAGTTATCCACCACTACTCACTGGCATCTCCCCTCCAGGCACTGTTGAATCCATTTTACTACTTCAATATTAATACCTAATGATTGAACCTTCCTAACTAACCTTCCATGCGGAACCTTGTCAAAGGCCTTACTGAAGTCCATATAGACCACATCCACTGCTTTACCCTCACCAATTTTCCTCATAACCTCTTCAAAAAATACAATAAGATTTGTGAAACATGACCTTCCACACACAAATCCATGCTGACTGTTCCTAATTGGAACCTGTCTATCCAGATAATTATATATACCATCTCTGAGAATATTTTCCATTAATTTACCCACCACTGACATCAAACTGACAGGCCTATAATTGCTAGGTTTACTCTTAGAACCCTTTTTAAACAATGGAACCACATGAGCAATACGCCAATCCTCTGGCACCATCTCTGTTTCCAATGACATTTGAAATATTTCTGTCAGAGCCCCTGCTATTTCTACACTAACCTCCCTCAAGGTCCTAGGGAAAATCCTGTCAGGATCTGGAGATTTATCCACTTTTATATTCCTTAAAAGCACCAGTACTTCCTCCTCTTTAATCGTCATAGTTTCCATAACTTCCCTACTTGTTTCCCTTACGTTACACAATTCAATATCCTTCTCCTTAGTGAATACCAAAGAAAATAAATTGTTCAAAATCTCCCCCATCTCTTTCGGCTCCACACATAGCTGTCCACTCTGATTCTCTAAGGGACCAATTTTATCCCTCACTATCCTTTTGCTATTAATATAACTGTAGAAACCCTTCAGATTTATTTTCACCTTATTTTCACCTTACTTGCCAAAGCAACCTCGTATTTTCTCGTATTGGTGAGGTCAAAAGAGCAAAGGTATTCCAAAATGGATTGCTATTAGTGGTTTGTTGGGACAGTGCTCAGCAAGGCAGAGTGATAAGATTACATAAAATAGACGGCAGAAAAGTACAATGCTCAATTCCTAACAATAGAAAGTGGACTAGAGGAGTTATTTTGGGAATACCAACAAATGTTACTATGGATGAGATTAAACAGAACATAAAAGGAGCAAAAATTATTGAGGCCAAATGTTTGAAAGTTACAAAAAACAGAAAAAAGTGTGATAGTTTATTGGTTATGAGTAATTTTGATGAAGAAAGTTTGCTGACTAAAGTTTATTCAGGGTATATGTGTTATGCGGTCAGAATATATATACCACCACCTTTAAGGAGCTTTAAACGTCAGAAATTTGGGCATATTGCGGCGGTCTGCAGAGGAAAACAAAGATGTGGGAGATACACTAGAGAACATGAATATGGGAAATATGAGGTGGGAGCTAGGCTGAAGTGCTGCAATTGTGGCAAGGAACACAGTGTGGCTTATCGGGGGTGCATTAATAGCAAGAAGGCAGCTGAGATACTATTTTAAGGTAACTCAAGGGATTAGCTACGCAGAGGCAGTAAAAGGTATTGCTGAAAAGGAGAAGGCTATCAATACAGAAATATTTCAAATGTCATTAGAAACAGGGATGGTGCCAGAGGATTGGCGTATTGCTCATGTGGTTCCATTGTTTAAATACAAATACAGGGAATAACAAACCAGTGAACTGTGAGGGCTGTAATATGATAAATAAGGATACACTAATAATGAGTAGAAAGGATTTCGTACTGTTTGTGGTAGATGCAATTAACTGTTCAGCGCAAACAGACAAGAGAACCGAGAAAATTAAAATTATAGTCAAGTCTGCAGAAAAATATCTCGGTATTACAGAGCTTAGGAGAGAAGTAGTTAAAGAAATGCTGAATGGAGGATCAAACAGTACATAGGCATGGGAGGCAGGATCTTAATGGCTGTATATATTTTACAATGGAATGCAAGGAATCTTATCACAAATGGTCAAGAATTTAAGAAGTATGTATCAGAACTTAAGGAAAAACCTCATATATTGTATGTATACAGGAAACATGGTTGAAACCACAATTAGATTTTGTTTTACAAGGATACACAGCTATTAGGAAGGATAGAAATAATGGCAATGGTGGAGGAGTAGCAATATTTATAACCAGTGGGATGAGGTATAATATAATCAACATAGGGCAGAAATATGAATCAATAACAATCAAAATTTGGATAGGCAGAGAAAGCTTAGCAATAATAAATTATTATAATCCATGTAGAAGATTAAGCAAAGATACATTAAACACAGTGGGTGGTGGGATGAAAGGGAAAATAATATGGTGTAGGGATTTCAATGGACACAGTACACTATGGGGATGTAAAAATACTGATGAAAACAGATTAGTGAAAGAAGAATTTATAGATGATGAAAAATTGGTATCTATAAATAATGGAGAAGGTAAGAGATATCATATCTCCCAAAACACAGAATCCAAATAGACTTAACATTTGTAAGCAGAGAATTCACAGGGATCTATACTTGGAACAAACTACAGTAGGAAGTGATCACTATCCCATACTCACAAGGATTCAGATTAAAATAGAACAAAATAAAGGACCTAGAGTGTCAAGGTGGAAACAAAATAAGGCAGATTGGGAGATATTTCAAAGAAGAAGTGAAGTAAGATGCATAAAGATTTTAGATGAAAATATATTGGATATAGAAGAAATGAATGATAAATTGGTCACAGCAATTAGAAATTCAGCAGAAGAAACAATTCCGAAAAGTAAAGGTAGACGAGAGAGGAAATAATTTTTTATTATGGGACACATTAAACGCTTATTTAAGAGGACAGATAATTGGATATGTTAAGGGTATAAAAAATAAATATGTAACAGAATTAAATGAACTGGAGAAAGAAATAACACAATTAGAAAAAGATAGTCAGAATTCAACAACAGAGGAAAATTATAAAAAATTAATAAATAAAAATTAGAATATAACACAAAACAAACCTACAGAATGGAAAAATGATATTAAAATCTAAACAACATTATTATGAATTAGGAGAGAGAACCCATAAAGTACTATCTTGGCAATTGAGGGTGGAAGAAACCTCCAGAACAATAAATGTGATTCAAACAGGGGAAGGTCAGATTTCATATAAGCCAAAAGAAATAAATGATACTTTTAAGCAGTTCTATTCAGAACTATATAAATCAGAATCAGTGGGTGACTCATTGAAAATTGATGATTTCTTGTCTGAATTACAACTTCCCAAATTGAGTCAACAAGATCAGGAAGTATTGAATTCCCCTTTTTCTAGGGATGAAATTGAAAAAGCCCTGGGCTTATTACAGGCCAATAAATCACCGGGAGATGATGGTTTTCCCCCTGAATTTTATAGAGAATTTAAGGATCAATCAATGCCCCTATTTATGAGGGTTGTGACTCAGGCTGAGGAGACCCATACTCTACCGGAATCCTTTTCAACAGCAATTATTTCGTTAATTCTTAAGAAGTATAAGGATCTGCTAAAACCAGCATCTTATAGGCCTTTCTCACTTCTAAATGCAGACTATAAAATTATAGCAAAGGCACTGGCTAATAGATTAACTCGATATCTACCAAAATTGATGAAATACGATCAAACAGGATTTATTAAAAATAGCCAATTATCTGATAATATTGGCAGACTTTTGACTATACTGTATTATGTTTAGCTAAGATGAAGGTGGACCCAACTATAGCAGTGGCTTTAGATGCTGAAAAGGCCTTTGATAGGCTTGAATGGGATTTTTTATTTAAAACAATGGAAAAATCTGGTCTAGGCCAAATATTCATAAATTGGATAAGAGCATCAGTCTAAGGCCAAAATAATTACTAATGGGTAGAATCTCACCTGTTATCTCTCTACATAGATCTAGTAGACAAGGTTGCCCACTATCTCCAGCTCTATTTGTTCTGGCAATAGAGCCATTGGCTGAGGCTGTTAGACGGGATTCAGACATAAAGGGGTTTAAAGTGGCCCAGGAAGAATACAAAATTAATTTATTTGCTGATAACATTTTAGTATATTTGGCTGACCTGGCCGGCTCTTTGGTAAGATTTAGGGCCTTGCTGGACAATTATGGTATAGTTTCGGGATACAAAACAAATTGGAACAAAAGTGAAATTTTACCTTTAGGTAGAGGAGACTATGCCCAATATCAATATGGCACTCATTTTAGATGGATTAATTCCAACATGAAATATCTGGGGATTAAATTTAATCGTAATTTGGATGACTTTTATAAACTTAATTATCACCCCTTGCTGCAGAAAGTTGAGGAGGACCTACGTAGGTGGATGAACCTGCCCATCACACTGATGGGTGGGGTAAACTGTATAAAAATGAAGATAATGCCAAGACTGCAGTACTTTTTCAGTCTTTACCTATCCCATTATCTAATAATTTTCTTAAGATTCTCAATGGACATATTTGTCTATCTTTATGGTTGGGTAAAATATCTAGAATCTCCATGGAAAAATTGACCTGGGACTATAAATTGGAAGGGTTAAAATTACCAGATTTTTAAAAATATTATTTAGCTGCACAAGCATGTTTTATTGCTTTTTTTGATGAGACAACTATTCCTTCTTGGGTTAAAATTGGTTTACATATGGTAGGAGAAGAGATGCAGAAGAATTTATATATAAATGGGACTCCAAATTTGTTAAAAAAAAAACCAAACAATCCTCTACTGAGACATGTAGTTCTCTTAGTTCTCTGTTCCTTGTCCTGGTCCCACTTCCTTAGCCGAAGTTGTAGCCCAAGCCTGTGTTCCTGTCTCAGCTCCTAGTCTGTGCCCACTCCTGTCTCTAACTTTAGTCCAGTCCAGTTCCCTATACGTCAGTGTCTGTGTCTTCCATTTGGGTCCATTTCCCAACTCCCCCTGTATGACATAGGTGGCGGTAACGCACCTTAAAGCTGCCAACCACCATAAAACAACAGAAGAAGAGGAAGAAGAACAGACTTTTCTACCCTCCATGTTTCAGCAGGACTTGGGTAGTAAGGCGGATGAGAGAGGTTTGTTGTTGTCCAGGAACAAATTTATAGCAGAACAAAACCGAGATCCCGAGATTGCTGCATTAAAGGAGACCGCTCTCTCTGAGTTTGAGGTTCAGAGGGAGTCAGTAGGATATTATCTTAAGGATGGGGTGTTAATGAGGAAGTGAAGATCATTTACTGTGCCTGCAAGTGAGGATTGGCCATTGAGCATCAAGTGGTGGTTCCGAAAGCTTACAGGGCTGAATTTTTAAACATGGCTCATAATATGCATTTAGGTGGACATTTTGGAGTGAGGAAGACAGCACACCGGATCAGGAAGGAATTCAACTGGCCTAATTTAAGAAAGGTTGTGAGTCTTTGCAGGGCCTGTCACACCTGCCAAGTTGTGGGGAACCCTAATCAGGCCATCCCAGTAGCACTACTTGGGCCGATAGCTGCTTTTGGTGAACCTTTCTCTGGGGTCATAGTGGATTGTGTTGGCCCATTGCCAAGGACTGCAGCTGGCCATCAGTATTTGTTAACAATTATGTGTGCTGTGTCTAGATTCCCTGAAATGGTTCCTCTCAGAAATATCAGGGCTAAGACTGTGGTAGAAGCTCTCATCAAGTTTTTCACACTGGTTGGTCTGCCCAGGAAGATTCAATCTGACCAAGGTAGTAACTTTACTTCGAGAACATTCCGTCATATAGTTGGTGAGTTGGGAGCTAAGCACATTGTATCATTGGCATATCACCCAGAGTCCCAGGGAGCCTTGTAATGATTCCATTCCACTCTTAAGACCATGATTAAGACTACTGTATGGAAAATAGAAAAGACTGGGATGAAGGTGTGTATTTACTTTTGTTTGCTGTCAGAGACTCAATTCAGGATTCATTAAGGTTTAACCGGATTGAACTTGTTTTCGGTCACAGGGACAGAGGACCCTCAATGTTGCTCAGAGAACAGTGGTCTAATCAGGAGGTGTATGTCAGCGTGCTCAATTATGTTTTGGAATTTAGAGACAGACTTAACATGGTTTGTGACCTTGTAAAGCAGAATTTACAGAGCTCTCATTTCATTTTATTGATTTTCAAATAAAGAATATACAAATCAGAGGAGGAGCTTAGCAAATAGAGAATATAAAAGACATACAAACAACAATAAAAAACAGAAAATATATAATGTCAAAATCAGATAGGTAAAATGTTACGCTGCTATATATGTACAATGAGCAAAAAAAAGAATACAACTCCTCATAGCAATCATAAAAAAAAGATCGGAAATTTTATTTAATAAGGGGAAAAAACCCACTAACTAAAACGAAAGAAAAGAGAAAGAAAAAAGAAAGAAAAAGAAAGATTGGGCAGTCCAATTGAGGATAAAATTAAAAAGAGAGAGAGAGGGGGACAAAACATCCTTCCAGTCATCTCTGAACCTTCACGGATAAGGATTTTCCAAAAAAATTAAAGAAAAATAAATAAATAAATAATAAATTAAATCATGTGAAAATATTGAATAAAGGGTTGCCAGACTTGTTCAAAATTAAAGGATGTATCAAATGTCCAGCTTCTAATTTTCTCCAAGCTTAGACATGACATAATGGAGGAGAGCCAATAAAAAACAGTAGGTGGATTAGATTCTTTTCAGTGCAGCAAGATAGTTCTCCTAGCCAGTAAAGTTGAAAAAGCTATCATATGTTGAGCGGAAGCAGACACTTTGCTTGCTTCCTCTGGAATAATCCCAAAAATTGCTGAAAGTGAATTAGGTTGAACATCCACATCTATAACTTTAGATAATATTCCAAACACATCCCTCCAAAAATTGTTTAAGCTTACACATGACCAAAACATATGAGTTAGAGTAGCCACTTCTGTGTTACATCTGTCACAAATAGGGCTTATATTAGGAAAAATATGCGCCAATTTATCTTTGGACATATAGGCCCTGTGTACTATCTTAAACTGAATTAAGATATGGCATGCGCAGATAGATGAATTATTGACTAGATAATAAATTTTACTCCATTGATTGTCTGAAAGTGAGTGTTGAAGTTCTACTTCCCAGATGCATCGAACCCTATCATTCATTAACTGTTTATAAATGATAGCTATTAATCGTTTTTGAAAAGGTTTAAGCTGAAAAATAGCATAAGCCAAATTTAAAGTGCAGGCCAAGGGGTAATTCAGTAAAAAATCACGTAAAAAATTCCTAACCTGTAAATATATGAAAAAATGTGTAGTTGATATATCTTATTCATCCATTAACTGTGAAAAAGACATTAAACAGTCCTGTTAAAACAAATCTAAAAAAGTTTTTATTCCCTTAATTTTCCATGTTAAAAAAGCCTTATCCAAAGTTGATGGTTTATAAAAGAAATCAGAATAAATATTACTAGAAAGGAGAAAATCATTTAATTCAAAAAATCTACGAAACTGAAACCAAATTTTTAAAGTATGTTTAACAATAAGGTTGAGAGCTTGTCTACCTATTCTGGAGAGCGAAAATGGAAGAGGAGCTCCTAATAAAGAAGCTAACGAAAACCCCATTACTGAATTTTCCTCCAACTGTAACCATGACAGGTGATCTTGGTCATCTATATCATAAGTCCAAAAAGTAATATAATGAATATTAATTGCCCAATAATAAAATCTAAAGTTTGGTAAGACCAGTCCTCCATCTTTTTTTGGTTTTTGCAATAAAAGTTTATTCACTCTAGAGCTTTTGTTATTCTAAACAGGACAAAATCAGAGAATCTATTTTAACAAAAAATGTTTTTGGAACAAAAGAGGGAACTGCTTGAAATATATATGAAAATTTCGGTAGAATAACCATTTTTATAGCATTAATTCGACCTATCAATGATATCGACATAGGTGACCATTTAGAAAGTGCCTGTTGAGTATATTCAACTAAAGGGGAGAAATTATACCTATATAGGTCTTTAAAATTTTTAGTAATTTTGATACCAAGGTAAGTGAAATGGTTTTTTTCAATAATAAAATGTATTTGATCATAATAATCAGAATAATTATTAATAGGAAATAATTCACTTTTATGTAAATTAAGTTTATATCCAGAAAAAATACCAAATTCCATAAATATAGATAACATAAAAGGAATAGATTTCCTAGGATTTGGAATGTAAACTAATAAATCATCTGTGTATAACAAAACCTTATGTAATTTATCCCCTCTCTTAATACCCTACACAGAATTAGAATCCTTAAGAGCAATAGCAAGTGGTTCTAAAGCCAAATTAAATAATAAAGGACTAAGGGGACAACCCTGATTGGTACCTCTATATAATCTAAAATAAGGAGACTTTTGATTATTAGTTATAACCACAGCTACCGGGGCATGATAAATCAATTTAATCCAGGAAATAAATCCTGGACCAAAATTAAACCTCTTCAAAACCTGAAATAGATAAGGCCACTCCACCCTATCAAAGGCTTTCTCTGCATCCAAAGATACAATACATTCAGATTCTTTGGCTGAGGGGGAATAAATGATAATTAACAATCTTCGAGTATTAAAATGTGAGTACATATTTTTTTATAAATCCTGTTTGATCGTTTGAGATAACATTTGGCAAGATATTCTCAAGCCTATTTGTTAGAATCTTAAAGAGGATTTTAAAATCTACATTCAATAAAGAAATAGGTCTATAGGATGCACATTCCAGTGGGTCTTTTCCTTTTTTTAGAATCAATGAAATTAGTGCCTCATAAAAAGTTTTAGGAAGGTTCCCAGAGGATGTAGGATCGGTAAACGTTTGATGAAGATGTGGTATAAGCATTTCATGAAAAGTCTTGTAAAATTCTACCGTATAACCATCAGGTCCTGGAGCTTTCCCTAATTGCATAGAGGATATAGCCTTGGCTATCTCCTCTTGTTTAATAGGTGCATCTAACATATCAACATCTTGAATTGAAATTTGAGGTATGTTTAACCTTTGCAAAAATCTATTCATAATAATAGTGCTATCAGGGAATTCAGATTTATAAAGATTAGAATAGAAGTCCATAAATACCTTATTAATTTCATAAGGATCTAAAGTTTCTGTTCTATCTGGTCGACGAATTTTTAAAATCTGTCTTCTGACCATTCCAGCCTTTAACTGACCCGCTAAGAGCTTAGCAAATCTTTCCCCATGTATATAAAATAAACTTTTAAATTTAAAAATTTGCTGTTCAATGGGAAAGGTTAGAAGCAAATCATACTGTGATTGAAGTTCGACCCTTTCTTTATATAGGTCTTCAGTAGGTTTAACTGAATACGATTGATCTATCTGTTTAATTTTATTAATAAGCACTGACAATTCCACTTTAGTTTTCTTTCTCAAGGCTGCTGAATATGAGATTATCTGTCCCCTAAGAAAAGATTTCAACGTGTCCCATATAACCAGATTTGACATTCCTTCAGTCGTGTTAAATTCAAAAAATATAGAAATTTGCTCCTTAATAAAATTAACAAAAGCTGGATCCTGTAACAATACGGGATTCAGTCTCCACTGTGACATTTTTAAAAATCTATCTGAAAGCTTAAGGGTTAACTTTAAAGGCGCGTGATCTGAGAGCACTATGATGTCATACACACATTCAACAACAGAGTTAAACAGACGTGTATCTAAACAAAAGTAATCAATTCGAGAATACTTGTGATGAACGTGTGAGAAAAAAGAGAAATCTTTATCATTGGGGTGTTTATATCTCCAAATATCGACGAGGCCATATTCTAATAAAAGAGAGTTAATACAAGCTGCCGCTTTATTAGGAAGCGATGGATTGGTTGATGACCTGTCAATCGCCGGATCTAAACAACAATTAAAGTCACCACCCATAATCAGCTTATATTCATTGAGATTCGGTAACTCAGAAAAAAGTTTCTTAAAAAAATCAGAATTATCTACATTAGGTGCATATACACACACCAGAGCTACCTTTTGCTCGCATAATAACCCAGTAACAATTAAATATCTTCCAACCGAATCAGTAGTAGTATTAAAGTGCCTTTAACACCATCCAGCCCAAGATATTAAAGCACAAACTAACGGAGATGGGAGTAGACTCTTACATGGTGGATTGGATAGTGGACTACTTGACAGATAGACCTCAGTATGTGCGGTTGGGAGACTGTAGGTCTGACACAGTGGTCAGCAGCACAGGAGCGCCACAGGGAACCGTACTCTCTCCGGTCCTGTTCACCCTGTACACATCTGACTTCCAATATAACTCGGAGTCCTGCCATGTGCAGAAGTTCGCTGATGACACGGCCATAGTGGGGTGTGTCAGGAATGGACAGGAGGAGGAGTATAGAAAACTGATACAGGACTTTGTGATATGGTGCAACTCAAACTACCTGCGTCTCAATGTCACCAAGACCAAGGAGATGGTGGTGGACTTTAGGAGATCTAGGACTCACATGGAGCCAGTGATCATTAATGGAGAGTGTGTGGAGCAGGTTAAGACCTACAAGTATCTGGGAGTACAGTTGGACGAGAAGCTAGACTGGACTGCCAACACAGATGCCTTGTGCAGGAAGGCACAGAGTCGACTGTACTTCCTTAGAAGGTTGGCGTCATTCAATGTCTGCAGTGAGATGCTGAAGATGTTCTATAGGTCAGTTGTTGAGAGCGCCCTCTTCTTTGTGGTGGCGTGTTGGGGAGGAAGCATTAAGAAGAAGGACGCCTCACGTCTTAATAAGCTGATAAGGAAGGCGGGCTCTGTCGTGGGCAAAGTACTGGAGAGTTTAACATCGGTAGCTGAGCGAAGGGCGCTGAGTAGGCTACGGTCAATTATGGAAAACCCTGAACATCCTCTACATAGCACCATCCAGAGACAGAGAAGCAGTTTCAGCGACAGGTTACTGTCGATGCAATGCTCCTCAGACAGGATGAAGAGGTCAATACTCCCCAATGCCATTAGGCTTTACAATTCAACTGCCAGGACTTAAGAACTTTTTAAAGCTATTATTAATGCTTTTTGAGCTAGTGATTTAGATGCATATCATATTATTACTGAGTTAAGTATTGTATTGTATGTAATGAGTTTTTGCTACAACAAGTGCATGGGACATTGGAAAAAATGCTGAATTTCCCCATGGGGATGAATAAAGTATCTATCTATCTATCTATCTAAAAGGGATTTTGGGGCTAAGAAATATAGAAACGCCTATTATTTTACTATCGGACAGCAAGTGAAACAAAGGTCCTTTCCAGAAACTGAAAAACCTGTCTTCATCCTGTTTTTTTAATGATTTTCTTGTGCAAAAATAATATCTGCATTGTGTTTTTAATTTCTTAAAAATCTTTTTATGCTTAATGGGGTGGTTGACACCGTTCCAATTCCAAGATATTATATTGATTTTATTAACATCCATTTTTAAAATTGAATTTAATATTATATAAAAGAAATGTTACGCAAGTACAGATTAAACGTAAAGGCGCGGGTACAACCAGAAGGACTGATACATTTACGAAAGAGAAATCCATCAAAAGAACTGCCCAATCAAGAAAAAAACCTACTCTAATAGACCCCTCCCCTCTCCCGCCTCCCAAAAGATAAGAATTAAGGAACTGATAGGCTGGTCCCAAGCTAACTAATAACCCTTAACCCTGTTCTCCATTTTGCAGCTCCGCAGATTAAAATAAAGCAAAGATCCCATGGAAAATAGCCATAATAAAAGACACAAGCAGAATTCAACTACATAATGTTATGTCTAACATTAATAAAAACATAATCAACAACGGCCATCTTAGAATCAGCTAAAGTAGCTTAAACACATATTCAAAAAAAAGAGAATAAATCCGAGCAAATAATATTACAAACAATATTCTTTCTCTCAAAAAAAAGTAAATGAGTATATATATAACAGACCTAAAACTATAAGTATTGAAACAAATAAAAAAAATAAAAAGATTAATACACAACAGATCCTACACGGACCATTAAAGTACAATACTATAAAGGTTCCCTACAAAACAGTTATATATATACTAATTAATAATAAAGTAAAAACAAATTAAATCAGCCACGTCCCATACCAAAGAATGAAAAGGTATAGAATGTACTTAACTCAGAAGATCCATAAACAACTCATACAGCAAATACTTCAAAATTGCCTATTGAGTAATCGGAATAGCTTTAATATTTTATTCAGTAGGCTTAACTTTAAGATTTTTAATATACTCCCATCCCTCCTGAGGAGAGTAGATTCTCAGTGACTGAGATTTTTCAGGAAAAATTATCAGCTTTGCTGGAAAGCGAAGGGAGGGGTTTAAATCTAATTTATACATTTCACTCATAACTTCTCGATATTTCTTTCTTTCAGCAAAGATTTCAGGAGGATAGTCTTCAACTACATGAATCTGTGTTGAATTAAAGATTAATTTCCGCTTCTTTCTGGCTTCTCGAAGAATAACTTCTTTAGTCCTATAATAATGCAAAGAAAGTACAACTGGCCGAGGACGTAATTCGGATGAACACCGAGAAAATGGAATTCTGTGGGGTCTGTCAATTAAGGGGCTAGTTTCAAGTGAGTATAACGTATCTGAGAAGAATTTTAACAGATCGCCAGCTTCAGTATTTTCAAGCAGTCCCAGAATATGCAGATTCCTCCGACGCCCTCTACTATCTAAATCAACCATTCTTTTCTTTGTTTTAGATAGTTCCGAGGTAATTTCATTGATTTTCTTTTCCATCGAAGATATCTTCATTCCTTGATCTTTAATAGTTTGCTTGAATAGATCATGCTCATTCTCAATTCCAGTTGTAGTCTGCTGAAGTGTTTGAAGTTGAGAGTCCAAGCTTTTCAAAGAGTCTTGAATCATAGAAATAGCTTTTTCAAGCTTCTCATTTGAACTGGCCAGCTTATCAATTTTAATATTAAGCGATCCGAATTCCGATTTCATATCACGTATTGAAGAAAATATTCCTGCTAATGTAACAAATTCCTCCATTTTCTTGGTTTGTTCCGTTTGCTCCGTTTCAGGAAAAGTCTTGCCGCTTCTCAGTTCAATACCAGAACGACTTTTCTCGGCCATTGTAATTAAGTCGTAAATCCTTCAGTAGAAATAATAAATCCTTCAATAGAAGTAATAAATCATCAAAGCTAAAAGGGATCTGTCAGTGGGATATAAAATATATTAAAAGAGGGAGCTGCTAGAAATGCGACTTACTCCATATGCTACAAAATGGAGACTCCAGAGCTCTCAGAGAAAGATGAAGGTCTGGTATGACAGAAAAGCTAGGGAACACATGTATCATGTTGAAGATAAGGTTCTGGTACTGTCCCCCCTCCTGAACAACCCCCTCCAAGCAAAACTTAGTGGACCAAGTCAAGTCAAGTCCAATCACTTTTATTGTCATTTCGACCATAACTGCTGGTACAGTATATAGTAAAAATGAGACAACGTTTTTCAGGACCATGGTGTTACATGACACAGTACAAAAAGTAGACTGAACTACGTAATAAAAAAACAACACAGAGAAAGCTACACTAGACTACAGACCTACACAGGACTGCATAAAGTGCACAAAAACAGTGCCGGCATTACAATAAATAATAAACAGGACAGTAGGGTAAGGTGTCAGTCCAGGCTTCAGGTATTGAGGAGTCTGATAGCTTGGGGGAAGAAACTGTACCAGATAATTAAGAAAATCGATTCTTTGAATTATGTTATTAGGACTCACGATTGGGGGAAGGCTATTCAAGTGGTACACGTAAACTTCATACAGCCTTATCATCACTCCGAGACAGCACCTATGACTACTGTTATGAAAACAAGTGAAGTCCTGGAGGCTGGTAACGAGGTAGCAGATAATGTTAACAAGCTCATTATAGTCACAAGAAGACTCAAGAATTCCATTGTTTTGGAAAACATGGGCAGTAAAATCCATCATTTGGAGCCTGATCAGCAAAGTCAATTGAAGGGGTTAATTCGCAAGTATGAGGATTTATTCCCTGACATTCCCAGACAGTGCACAGCTGCTGTGAATGATGTAATTGTAGATAAAGTTGATCTGATTAAGCAGCATCCTTACAGAATGAACCTAGACAAAAGTAAAATGGCTGAACAAGAAATTGGATAGATGCTGACAAATGGCATCATTAGGCCATCTACCTCAGACTGGATGTTGTCCTGTGTTATTGTGCCAGATAAAAGCATGAGATTCTGTACTGACTACCGGAAAGTTAATGCAGTAACCAAGACAGATGCTTATCCCAAAAGTGGATGACTGTATTGATAAAGCGGGGAAGGCCAAATACCTTACAAAGATTGACCTGGTAAAAGAATACTGGTGTGTTCCCTTGACAGAAAGTGCTAGAGAAATATCTGCATTTATAACACCATCTGGACTGCACAAGTATACAGTTTTACCCTTTGGAATGAAAAATGCTCCAGGGACATTCCAAAGGATAACAAATTAAGTGATTCGAGGTTTAGAAAATACAGGGGCTTATTATTGATGATTTGGTTGTATGGAATGACACATGGGAGTAGCATATCTTGGCAGTGGAGAAACTATCTGACAGGCTTTCTAAGGCCAATCTTATTGTAAACCTCCCTAAAAGTCAATTTGGTCACGCCACTGTTACTAATCTTGGCTATGTAGTAGGCCAGCGCCAATTGGCTCCTGTGCAGGCCAAGGTTCAGGCTATCGTAGAGGTTACTGTTCTGATGGGCAAGAAAGTGTTAAGAACCTTTTTATGAATGGTTGGTTATTACTGTAAGTTTTGTAAAAACTTTGTGGATATCGCTCTCCCTCTAATGAAACTACTAGGGAAAAGTGAAAGGTTTGTATGGAGTCACTTGTGCCAGGAGGCATTTGAACGCCTGAAAACCATTCTGTGTTACCAACCTGAGCTCAAAGTACCTGATTTTACTAAACCATTTTCAATAGCGGTAGACGCTAATGACGAAGCTGCCGGGGCAGTCTTGTTGCAAAAGGGTGATGATGAAATTGAACATCCAGTAGCTTATTTCTCAAAGAAATTTAATGCACACCAGAAAAATTACTCCTCTGTTGAAAAGGAGTTGTTATCACTCATTTTAGCTTTGCAACATTGTGATGTCTAGATGTGTCCTGTGCAGAAATCACTTGTGGTTTACACTGATCATAATCCATTAGTGTTTCTGAGTAAAATGAAGGATAAGAATAGGAGGTTACTAAACTGGAGTCTGATCTTGCAAGAATATGACATGGAAATGAGACATGTGAAAGGTACTGACAACATTATAGCAGACTGTTTATCCAGATGTGAAGCTCAAGTTTGTATAGATTTTTGCTATGTTGCTTGATAATTACACATGTATTGCTTCAAGCTGTATAATTGAAAGTTAGACAAAAATTTACTCCTTGATCAAAATTTTTCCCAAAAGGAGGGAGGTGTGATGAGATCTTAAGGTTTATTCAATATGGACTATTCCTTTAAAAAGAGAGAGAGAGTGTGTGTGTACTGATTCAGAGAGAGAGCATGGAATAGCCTGTGAGTTGCCATGGTTACAGCAGGGTGAAGCTATATGATGGACAGCTGGTGTTCAGCATGTTTCGGATATATACAAGGTCAACTGGCTTTCCAGACCCAAAATTAAACTTGTCTAGTTCCCCACTGTAATTTAAAGGGCTTAGAAATTTGGGAGTTAGTAATAACCTGAGCAGTAGGAGACAAGTAGATTAATTTAACCCAATGAATAAAATTAGGCCCAAAATTAAACTTTTCTAAGGTCTTAAAAAGATAATTCCACTCAATCCTATCACAGGCTTTTTCTGCATCTAAGAATAATATACATTCTGATATTTTTTTGGATGGTGAATATGTCACATTCAATAACCAACATATATTAAAATGTGAGTAACGATTTTTAATAAATCCTGTCTGGTCATGTGATTATAATAGATGGTAGAATATTTTCAAGTCTTCGAGCTAAGATTTTGGATAAAATTTTTGCATCAACATTTAATAAAGAAATCGGTCTGTATAATTAATTTTGGGCCTAATTTTATTTGTTGGGTTAAATTAATCTACTTGTCTCCTACTGCTCAGGTTATTACTAACTCCCAAATTTCTAAGCCATTTAAATTACAGCGGGGAACTGGACAAGGTTGTCCTCTTAGTCCTTTACTTTTTGCTTTAGCTATAGAACCCTTAGCAATAGCACTTCGAGAATCTAAGGACATTTCTGGTATACTAAGGGAAGGTATATCTCATAAAATTTCATTATACGCTGATGATATTTTACTTTTTATCTCTAACACTGAAACTTCTTTACCTTTGGTTCTTCCTTTAATCTCCCAGTTTAGTTCTTTTTCAGGATATAAGCTGAACCTACATAAAAGTGAGCTATTTCCTTTAAATGACCGAATGTCATCAAATGCCAAATTTCCGTTCAAAGTTGTTACAAGTCAATTTACATATCTAGGTGTAACAATTACTAAAAACTTCAAGAATTTATTTAAAGAAAACTTAAACCCCTTATTGAATTATGTGAAAAAGACACTTTCTAAATGGTCTCCTCTTTCTTTATCCCTAATTGGCCAAATTAATTCGATTAAAATGAAGATTCTTCCTAAATTTTTATATCTTTTTCAGGCCTTACCTATTTTTATTCCCGAGACGTACTTTGATTCTTTAGATTCAATTTTAAGCTCTTATATTTGGAATAATAAACAAGCTCGTTTAAGTAAAGTGTTCTTACAAAGAAATAAAGAGATGGGTGGACTAGCCCTACCCAATTTTAGGTTTTACTATTGGGCTGCCAATATAAGGAATATTACTTTCTGGTCCTATTATATTTATCGTAAAGATTGCCCACCATGGGTCTCCTTAGAAGTTAATTCTGTAAAAAAATTCCTCTATTGTCTCTCTTCTTGGATCATACTCTTCTTTTTCAGCAAATAAAACAACAGATAACATAATTGTTAAGCAAACTTTAAGGATCTGGTCTCAATTTAGAAAATATTTTGGTTTAGCGAATTTTTCATTATCATCTCCCATTCTCCTTAATTTTTTTTTATCCCTTCCATGACTGATAAAGTCTTTAAAGATTGGGATGAACTAGGTATTAAGTGTTTTTGGGACCTGTTTATCTCAGGATCTCTTGCTTCATTTGACCAATTGTCAAATAAATTTGCACTCCCAAAAACACATTTTTATAGATACCTTCAAATTAGAGATTTTCTACGTTTCCAATTAGCTACTTTTCCTATAGGTCCTGATAAAAATTTACTGGACGATCTTTTAAATTTAAAACCTTTTGTTAATGGTTCTATTACCGGTATCTATAACTTGTTGATTGATTCTAGACAAGACTTTTTAGATAAAATAAAAAAAGTTTGGGAGGATGACCTAAATTGTCAGATTTCTGATGATAGATGGAATAAAATTCTTAAACGGGTTAATAAATCATCTTTCTGTGCTCGTCATTCTCTTCTACAATTTAAAGTGGTTCATAGAGCTTACATTTCTAAACAGAAGCTGTCCAGTTTTTACCCAAATATTTCTCCACTTTGTAATAAATGCAACTCTGCTGATGCCTCTTTAATTCATATGTTTTGGTTTTTCCCTACAATTGAAAAGTTTTGGCGGGAAGTATTTCATAACTTCTCACAACTTTTTAGGGTCCAATTTGACCCAAATCCCCTTACTGCCTTGTTTGATATTATTGCAAATGAAGATATAACTTTAAATACTCCTAACCTACAAGTTTTAGTTTTTACCTCTCTTTTAGCAAGAAGAGCAATCTTGCTTAAATGGAAGGAGTCTACCCCTCCTACACATCTTCAATGGCTACGTTATATTATGTCTTATTTAAATTTAGAGAAGATCCGCTGCTCAGTCTTAAATTCGAAACAATCTTTTTATGACATCTGGGGACCTTTCCTAAATTACTTTTCCAATTTATAAAGTTTAACAGTGCAAAGACTTTTATGCATATTTTTATCTTCTCTTCTTAAGTGAATATGTCTTTTTTTTCTAATTATCCATTGTCATCCATCAGCTTTTTTCTTTGGTAGTTGGTAGGGGGTTGACTTTTTTATATAAAAAATTTCTTTTATGATGTATGACTTATCTTTAAATTTTTGATTACAGAGTGGTATACCTTTATGTGTTATGCTATAACATTTTGATCAATTTTATTACAATATATGAATGTACACAAGTTATGTTGAGATGTATCTATGTGTTGCACTCTGTAAATCTTGTTTTTTTTTTCTTCTGAATAAAAATATTGTAAAAAGAAAGAACTGGCTTTCCAGACAGACACACGGAAGAAATAGACACTGGATGAGCTTTGTGTGCCCACGAAAGGGTGGGTTTTGTTCGCAGTGTGGACACGGAGTGGCCGGCGGGAAGCTATCCGTGTGTTTAACCCTTGCTTGGGTTGAAAGCTCTACCGCGTGCGGACAGTACCCTTAGTACCCTCTACCGCGTGCGGACAGTACCCTTTTGTGTGGTCACATTCGGAGACTTTAAGAAGTCTTCGGAGGACAACATGGAGGAATCAATGGCATCGGCTTACTTGGAAAACAAATCACCTCTCTCTCACTCTCCTCAATCTACTCAACTCAATATCATGAACTGAACAGACTTCATACCTATACCATCGTAAGACTGTATCAGTTACCACCTAAATGTGAAGAAGTTTGGGGTTTTATGTTTACACACTTAAATATGCATAAACTCTGCTAACATGTTTGATTTATCTTGTTTTATATTACTTTATTACATAGATACTAATAAAATAGCCTTTGTTAACTGAATACTCAGACTCCAGGTATGTTCCATTTCTGCTGGTCCTTTTAACCCATTACAGGGTACGTAACAAAATCAACACTAATCAGTACAATATTAGAACATTGATCAGTACAGTGTAACAACACCAATTAGTACAGTGTAACAATGGTAGCCATTACAGTGTAACAAGACAAATCACTACAGTGTAACAACACTTGTCACAACAGTATAACAACACTAGTCAGCACAGTGGAACAAACACTAGACACTACAGTATAACAACACTAATCAGTACAGTGTAAAAACACTAGTCAGATCAGTGCAACAACTAGTCAGTACAGTGTAACAACACATATCAGTACAGTTTAATAACACTGGTCATAACGGTGTACCAACACTAGTCAATACAGTTTAATAACACTAGTCACAAAAGTGTAACAACACATATCAGTACAGTTTAATAACACTGGTCATAATGGTGTAACAACACTAGTCAGTACACTAACAACAAAAATCACTACAATCTGACAACACTAATCAGTACAGTGTGACAACAGTAGACACTACAATGTAACAACTAATTACAGCAGTGTAACAACGCTAGTCAGTAGAGTGTAACACCGCTAATTCTACAATATATGAACAATAGTCAGTCCTGTGTCATGACATTAGTCACTAAAACAGAACTACACTAGTCACTGCATGGTAACAACACCAGTCACTACACTGTAACAACACTAATCACTACACTGTAACAACACTAATCAGCACAGTGTAACAACACTAGTCACTACAGGTAATAAGACTAATCAATATGGTGTAACAACGCTAGTCAGTAGAGTGTAACACCGCTAATTCTACAATATATGAACAATAGTCAGTCCTGTGTCATGACATTAGTCACTAAAACAGAACTACACTAGTCACTGCATGGTAACAGCACCATTCACTACACTGTAACAACACTAACCACTACACTGTAACAACACTAATCACTACACTGTAACAACACTAATCACTACACTGTAACAGCACTAATCACTACACTGTAACAACACTAATCACTACACTGTAACAGCACTAATCACTACACTGTAACAACACTAATCACTACACTGTAACAGCACTAATCACTACACTGTAACAACACTAATCACTACACTGTAACAGCACTAATCACTACACTGTAACAACACTAATCACTACACTGTAACAACACTAATCACTACACTGTAACAGCACTAATCACTACACTGTAACAACACTAATCACTACACTGTAACAGCACTAATCACTACACTGTAACAACACTAATCAGCACAGTGTAACAACACTAATCACTACACTGTAACAGCACTAATCACTACACTGTAACAACACTAATCAGCACAGTGTAACAACACTAGTCACTACAGGTAATAAGACTAATCAATATGGTGTAACAACATTGATCAGTAGAGTGTAACAACACTTATCACTGCAGTCTAACAACACTAATCACTACACTGTAACAATACTACTCAGTACAGTGTGATAACACAACCGACTACAATGTAATGATCCCAAATGCCAGCTGGTCACTGGTCAAAGACCTTTTCACCATCGTGACCCGTTGCTGCCTTTTATCCTTGGCCAGTGGACTTGACTGAAGTCCCCTCCTCTCAAAACTTCCAAGATGAGGTGAGTTTGATGGCTCTGGGCCTGTACTCACTGAAATTCAGAAGAATGATGGGGACCTCATTGAGTGTTGAAAGACACAGATAGAGTGGATGTGAAGAATTTTCCCATGGAGGGAAGTCTAAAACCAGAGAACACAGCCTCAGAATAGAGGGTGTAGGGTCGTCAGCAAATTTAATTAGCAGATTGGTGCTGTGGGTGGTGACACAGTCATGGGTATACAGAGAGTAAAGGAGGGGGGCTTAGTACACAGCTCTGACGGGCACCTGGGTTGAGGGTCAGAGGTGAGGGAGCCCACTCTCACCACCACTCAGAGATCTGACAGGAAGCAGCATAAAATCCTGGATCAATGGGCTCTGGGACAACTTCTTCCACCAGGCCATCAGACTGATTAATGCATGCTGACACTACTGTATTTCTATGTTATATTGACTGTCTTCTTGCACGTAATATTTATTATAAATTACTGTAATTGCACATTTAGACAGACATGTAACATAAAGATTTTTACTCCTCGTGTATTTGAAGGATAAAAGTAATAAAGTCAATTTAATTCAATTTTAGAATGGAGATGAGGAGGAATTTCTTTCGCCAGAGAGTGATGAATCTGTAGAATTCGTTGCTATAGGTGGCTGTGGAGGCCCGTTCATTGGGTATATTTAAGGCAGAGGTTGATAGGTTCTTGATCGGTCAGGGCATGAAGTGATACGGGGAGGAGGCAGGAGACTGAGAGGGAAATGGATCAGCCATGTTGAAATGGCAGAGAAAACTCGATGGGCTGAATGGCCTAATTCTGCTCCCATGTCTTATGGACTTACAGGCACTAACCTCCCCAACATCTGAGACATCTTCCAAAGGCGACGCTTCAACAAGGAGGCATCCATCACTAGGGACCCCCATAACCAGGACGAGCCCTATTCTCATTGCTACCATCAAGCTGGTGGTACTGGAGCCTGAAGACACACACTCAACATTTCAGAAAGAGTTTCTACCCCTCTGCTATCAGATTTCTGAATAAACATTGAACCCATGAACACTACCTCACCATCTTTTTTTGACCATTTGCATGACTTATTTAATTTAACTTTTTAATACAGTGTAAAAACACTAGTCAGATCAGTGCAACAACTAATCACTACAGAGTAACAACACTTGCCTGTGCAGTGTCTGAAGGATGTAAGTAACAAAGTCAATTCATGTCAGAGGTAACTTTTTCTACACAATGAGTGGTGGGTGCTGGGGTTGATGGTCATGGCAGATTCATTCGGGACTTGAAGAAACTCTTGCATAGTCAGATGGATGATAGAAAATGGAGGGTTTTGAAGGGAGGGAAGAGTTAGATTGATCTTGGAGTAAGTCACAGGTGGGCTGAATGGCCTGTACCATGTTGTATGTTCTATGTTGTATGCTGTATGTTCTATTTCATATGTTGCATGTTCTATGCTCCATGTTTAACACAAAGAGGAGAAAACTTTAAATCAGGTATGCAGTGTTTGGGGGAAGAAGGAAATCTTCCCCGCTGGGAGCTGCTAATGAAAGAGTTCTGCTCCTTTCGTTGTCCCTTTTACGTGCTGGGAAGTTGGAAATTCTGCCCTAAATCAGATTCACTGACTCTGTGAACCTACAGTTGTACGTCGAGTGGAAAAGCAACCTGCCGAAGGAGCTCAGTGTGTCGGCCAGCGTCCGTAGAGGAAAAGCAACTCTCAGCATTGCAGGTAAGGAGATTCGGCAAGTCTTCAGAAAGCATGAGAGGTGAATTGGTCGTCGATTCATTACTGACACAAGTATTTGGGGAAGTGAAAAACTTTGCTGTCTGAGCAGATCATTTCATCACATCAGCACACTGGGGCAGTACAGGGGACACAACAGCAGAGTGCAGAATAAAGTATAACAACACTAATCACTACAGTGTAACAAGATGAATCAGTACATTCTAACACAATACAGGGGACACAACAGCAGAGTGCAGAATAAGGTGTGACAGTTACTGAGAAAGTTCAGTGCGGGCAGGCAGTGAGGTGCAGGGCCATAATGAAGTGGGTTGCCACGGTAGCACATCCGTTAGCGTGACACTATGACAGCTCGGGGTGTCGGAGTTCAGAGTTCAATTCCTGCACCGTCTGTGAGGAGTTTGTACGTTCTCCCTGTGACCGTGTGGGTTTCCTCCGGGTGCTCCGGTTTCCTCCCACAGTCTAAAGATGGACCGGCTCGTCGGTTAATTGGTCATTGTAAATCGTCGTGGGTTCAATAGGTGGGTTTCTGGGTGGTGTGGCTCGTTGGGTCGGAAGGGCCTGTTCCGTGCTGTATCTCTAAATGAATAAACAAATAAATAATGAGGTGGAGAGTCCATCTTATCGTACCGGGGACCACTCCATAGTTATAACTGTAGGATAAAAGCTGTCCTTCAGCCTGGTGGTCCGTGCATCCAGGCTGTTGTACCTTCTGCCCAGTGGGAGAGGGCTGAAGAGAGAATGTCCAGGGTGGATGGGAGGGTCTCTGATTTTGCATTCTGTTTCACAGAGATGGTGAGAAGTGTAGACAGAATCCATGGTGAGGGGCTGGCTTCTGTCTTGATCAATGTGACAGGTTGAGCCCTGTAATCGTGTCCTGTCTGCCTCCTCCTCCTGACATTCTGCAGAATCACAATCGGGATTAGGATAATTTCACCGGCTTGTGTTTTGTGCAGCAGTACATTGCAATCATCATCATCGGTATGTGCTGTGTTGTGTGATGTGGGCAATCACAGTCTCTTAACCATGATGAACACACACAAAATGCTGGAGGAGCTCAGCAGGCCAGGCAGCATCTCTGGAGAAGAGTAAACAGCTGACGTTTCAGGCTGACCCCTTCATCAGGACTCACACCGTGCAGAACAGGCCCTTTCATGAGTTCTGATGCAGAGTCTCAGCACAAAACATCGACTGTTTACTCAATTCTGGTGGGAGGAATGTTTGAAATTCTGAGATTGATCTGACTGTTGGGCTGTAGTTTATTTTGCTCTCCTTCAGTTTCTGTTTTCTTTCTCGTTGCTGATTGGTGGGTTGAGGTTCTAGAGGGATGACGTATTGTTTTTTGTGCAAGGGAGGGGTTAGGGATTGGTGTCTGATGTTCCTGTTGCTGATTGGTGGGTTGGGGTTCTAGAGGGACGATGTATTGTTTTTTGTGTGAGGGAGGGGTTAGGGATTGGTGTCTGATGTTCCTGTTGCTGATTGGTGGGTTGGGGTTCTAGAGCGACAATGTATTGTTTTTTGTGTGAGGGAGGGGTTAGGGATAGGTGTCTGATGTTCCTGTTGCTGATTGGTGGGTTGGGGTTCTAGAGGGACGATGTATTGTTTTTTGTGCACGGGAGGGGTTAGGGATTGGTGTCTGATGTTCCTGTTGACTTTTCTGTGTGGGGAGAGGGTGTTGGGTTTGGTGTTGTCAGCACTGTATTTTTTGAGAGGGAGGGGGTTGGGGGCCTGGGGCTTTTGATCTTCTGACGATCGTCTTCCAGGTGGATGATCTGTTGGCTTTTGTGTGAGGGAGGGAGGTGGGGGAGTTGAGGTTTGCGAGATTCTTCCATTTCCTTTTCATGTGGGGGTATTGACGTCTATTCTTGTAACGAATCCCATGGTTTTTCTGGATATCATATTTATCTGGAGAAGATGAATATCAGAGTTGTATTCTACATGCAAACTTTGACAATGAAATGAACCTTTGATCCTTTTCTCATAGACGCTGCCCGACCTGTTGAGTTCCTCCAGTATTTTGTGTGTGTTGCTCTGGATTTCCAGCAACGGCAGATTTTCTGAAGAAGCTCTTCCTGAAACGTTGAGTGTGCATCTTCTCTGGGAAGCTTCCTGATCCTCCGTTAGAACTCCACTCATTCCTCCCAGGCTCAGGCAAGGCCCTGCCAGGGGGCCCATTGAAGGTCTGGGGGCCACCCTGTGTGAGGGACCGTCTGAGATGGAGATGTGGTGGGGAATTGGAACTCATCACCAGCTGAGGCTGGGAGTGGCCGACATAACGTTCATCCCCGGAGTCTGGACGCAGAATACAATGGGTGCTGAAGGTTCTGAACCATCCCTGAACACTGCAGAAGATGCCGAGATGGTGTGGGAGAGAGCAGAGGCCTCTGTGGACGTGCTGGAGTCCGTAGTGGGTTGGGGACAGGCCCCTCCCATCGGTGCTGCCTTCCTCTTTTGCTCAGTGCTGCCCCCCAGTGTTCACTTAGTGAGAGACAAGCTGGACCAGGACAATATCCAATCTACCATCCAGCTCCAAGCCAGACCACTCAGGAACTTGGGCTATATTATGTCTTTTTGTGACTGTATGCTTTTCTGCGATCGTAACGATGTGTACTGTGTGCTGTTGCTACTCTGCTTTACACCTTGTCCCTGGAGGAACGTTGTTTTGTTTTGCTGTATGCACATGTGGCTGATTGACAATTAAACTTGAACTTGAATGTGGCGACGGGTTCTTTTCCGGGTCTGATCTACAGTCAGATCTCACTCGGGGACAGACAGATAAACACGGGGGTGGGGGTTGATTAGAGAAAGGATAATGGTAGCAGGCTTCACCCAACCCACCCCTAAAACCCTCCCCATACCCTACAGAGTGTGTCAATGATTTCTTACCTGGGGTGACCTGCAGCTGGATCTCACTCTGGATCACATGGATAAATGGGGGATTGACGTAGGATGAATCATCATGATTCCTTTCCCTGAATGCAGCCAGACACAGGTAGCTGTGACTGTCCGACACTCTCAGCTGCTTTATCCTGATCCAGGCATTTCCCAGCTCTGGGTCCCCGACGAGCTCGTACTGAGTCACTCCGATTTCCGCTGCCCACGATCCATTTTGAATACGCCTGAAGGTGACAATGTGTCGGTAGGGATCCTTCCTCATCCACGTCACCGTGTGTGCGGTGAGGTTCTGCGGAGGCCGTGTGAACACATAGGGTAACGTGGCCGAAGCTCCCTCGGTTCCAGTCATCACAGAGACACTCTCATTGGGAGCTGAGAGAAGGACAGGTGCCAGAATAAATCAGTTAACCCTCAGCAAAAACGTTTAACACTGACAAAATTTCCAGCCAACAAAACAATAGAAACTTCCCTCAGCACCCTCCAGAATGAAAACAGCCCCACATGTGTCTCACTCATTGAAAACCATTCAAACAGGAGAAACTGTTTAGAACATAAATCAGTCCCATTGGGCAGGGGGTAGAGAGGCTTAAATCTCACATCACCACGTTCAGGAACAGCTAATCCCCTTCAACCATTCAGATCGTGAACTAACTGACACCAACACTAATCAGTGGAGTGTAACAACAGTAATCAGTACAGTCTAACAACACTGATTAGTGCAGTGTAACAACATCAATTGGTACAGTGTAACAACAAAAATCACTGCAGTGGAACAACAATTGTCACAAAAGTATAACAACACTAATCAGTACAGGTAACAACACAAATCACTACAGTATAACAACACTAATCAGTACAGGTAACAACACAAATCACTACAGTGTAACAACACAAATCACTACAGTATAACAACACTAATCACTACAGTGTAACAAGATGAATCAGTACATTCTAACACAGTACAGGGGACACAACAGCAGAGTGCAGAATAAAGTGTGACAGTTACTGAGAAAGTTCAGTGCGGGCAGGCAGTGAGGTACAGGGCCATAATGAAGTGGGTTGCCACGGTAGCACAGCCATTAGCGTGACACTATGACAGCTCGGGGTGTCGGAGTTCAGAGTTCAATTCCTGCACCGTCTGTAAGGAGTTTGTATGATCTCCCTGTGACCGTGTGGGTTTCCTCCGGGTGCTCCGGTTTCCTCCCACAGTCTAAGGATGGACCGGCTTGTCGGTTAATTGGTCATTGTAAATCGCCGTGGGTTCAATAGGTGGGTTTCTGGGTGGTGTGGCTCGTTGGGTCGGAAGGGCCTGTTCTGTGCTGTATCTCTAAATGAATAAACAAATAAATAATGAGGTGGAGAGTCCATCTTATCGTACTGGGGGACAACTCCGTAGTTATAACTGTAGGATAAAAGCTGTCCTTCAGCCTGGTGGTCCGTGCATCCAGGCTGTTGTACCTTCTGCCCAGTGGGAGAGGGCCGAAGAGAGAATGTCCAGGGTGGATGGGAGGGTCTCTGATTTTGCATTCTGTTTCACAGAGACGATGAGAAGTGTAGACAGAATCCATGGAGGGGGCTGGCTTCTGTCTTGATCAATGTGACAGTTTGAGCCCTGTAATCGTGTCCTGTCTGCCTCCTCCCCCTGACATTCTGCAGAATCACAATCGGGATTAGGATAATTTCACCGGCTTGTGTTTTGTGCAGCAGTACATTGCAATCATCATCATCGGTATGTGCTGTGTTGTGTGATGTGGGCAATCACAGTCTCTTAACCATGATGAACACACACAAAATGCTGGTGGAACTCAGCAGGCCAGGCAGCATCTCTGGAGAAGAGTAAACAGCTGACGTTTCAGGCTGACCCCTTCATCAGGACTCACACCGTGCAGAACAGGCCCTTTCATGAGTTCTGATGCAGAGTCTCAGCACAAAACATCGACTGTTTACTCAATTCTAGTGGGAGAAATGTTTGAAATTCTGAGATTGATCTGACTGTTGGGCTGTAGTTTATTTTGCACTCCTTCAGTTTCTGTTTTCTTTCTCGTTGCTGATTGGTGGGTTGGGGTTCTAGAGGGACGATGGATTGTTTTTTGTGCGAGGGAGGGGTTAGGGATTGGTGTCTGATGTTCCTGTTGCTGATTGATGGGTTGGGGTTCTAGAGGGACGATGTATTGTTTTTTGTGTGAGGTAGGGGTTAGGGATTGGTGTCTGATGTTCCTGTTGACTTTTCTGTGTGGGTGATCTGTGTGGGGAGTGGGTGTTGGGTTTGGTGCTGTCGGCACTGTATTTTTTGAGAGGGAGGGGTTGGGGTCTTGGGGCTTTTGATCTTCTGACGATCGTCTTCCAGGTGGACGATCTGTTGGCTTTTGTGTGAGGTAGGGAGGTGGGGGGCGGGGGGGGGGGGGGTGTTGAGGTTTGCGAGATTCTTCCATTTCCTTTTCATTTGGGGGTATTGACGTCCATTCTTGTAACGAATCCCATGGTTTTTCTGGATATCATGGTTATCTGGAGAAGATGAATATCAGAGTTGTATTCTACATGCAAACTATGACAATGAAATGAACCCTTGAACCTTTTCTCATAGACGCTGCCCGACCTGCTGAGTTCCTCCAGTATTTTGTGTGTGTTGCTCTGGATTTCCAGCAACGGCAGATTTTCTCCTGTTTATGACCATGATTGTTCTTGGCAATTTTTCTACAGAGGTGGTTTCCATCACCTTCTTCTGAGCAGTGTCTGTACAGGACGGGTGAGCCCAGCCATTATCAATACTCTTCAGAGATTGTCTGCCTGGTGTCAGTGGTCGCGTAACCAGAATTTGTGATCTGCACCAGCTGCTTGTACGACCATCCACCACCTGATCCCATGGATTCACGTGACCCTGATCAGGGGCTAAGCAGGGGCTACACCTCGTCCAAGGGTAAAGTGAAGACTAGCGGAGGGTAGGAGTGTCTTACACCTCCTTTGGTAAAGACATATCTTCACCCTGACACCCAGTTATACATTGCAATACATATTAATCAAAAACTGTAAATTTCAATAAGAAATATATACCTACATGTATAATTTTTAATTAAATAAGTAGCACAAAAAGAGGGAAAAATAGGGAAAAAAATGAGCTGGTTTTCACTTTTCTGATTGTCCATTCAGAAATCTTATGGCAGAAAGGAAGAAGCTCTTCCTGAAACATTGAGTGTGCATCTTCTCTGGGAAGCTTCCTGATCCTCCATTAGAACTCCACTCATTCCTCCCAGGCTCAGGCAAGGCCCCGCCAGGGGGCCCGTTGAAGGTCTGGGGGCCACCCTGTGTGAAGGACCGTCTGAGATAGAGATGTGGTGGGGAAATGGAACTTATCACCAGCTGAGGCTGGGAGTGGCCGACATAACGTTCATCCCCGGAGTCTGGACACAGAATGCAATGGGTGCTGGAGGTTCCGACCCATCCCTGAACACTGCAGAAGATGCCGAGATGGTGTGGGAGAGAGCAGAGGCCTCTGTGGACGTGCTGGAGTCTGTCGTGGGTTGGGGACAGGCCCCTCCCATCGGTGCTGCCTTCCTCTTTTGCTCAGTGCTGCCCCCAGTGTTCACTTAGTGAGAGACAAGCTGGACCAGGACAATATCCAATCTACCATCCAGCTCCAAGCCAGACCACTCAGGAACTTGGGCTATATTATGTCTTTTTGTGACTGTATGCTTTTCTGCGATCGTAACGATGTGTACTGTGTGCTGTTGCTACTCTGCTTTACACCTTGTCCCTGGAGGAACATTGTTTTGTTTTGCTGTATGTACGTGTGGCTGATTGACAATTAAACTTGAACTTGAATGTGGCGACGGGTTCTTTTCCGGGTCTGATCTACAGTCAGATCTCACTCGGAGACAGACAGATAAACACGGGGGTGGGGGTTGATTAGAGAAAGGATAATGGTAGCAGGCTTCCCCACACCCACCCCTAATACCCTCCCCATGCCCTGCAGAATGTGTCAATGGTTTCTTACCTGGTCTGACCTGCAGCTGGATCTCACTCTGAATCACATGGGTATATGGGGGTTTGACGTGGTCTCTGTTGGCCCAATAATTATGCTTCCTGGTCCTGAACTCAGCCAGACACAGGTAGCTGTGACTGTCCGACACTCTCAGCTGCTTTATCCTGATCCAGGCGTTTCCCAGCTCTGGGTCCCCGACGAGCTCGTACCGAGTCACTCCTTTTTCCACAGACCACGATCCATTTTGAATACGCCTGAAGGTGACGATGTGTCGGTAGGGATCCTTCCTCATCCACATCACCGTGTGTGCGGTGAGGTTCTGCCGAGGCTGTGTGAACACACAGGGTAACGTGGCCGAAGCTCCCTCGGTTCCAGTCATCACAGAGACACTCTCATTTGGAGCTGAGGGAAGGACAGGTGCCAGAATAAATCAGTTAACCCTCAGCCAAAACGTTTAACACTGACAAAATATCCAGCCAACAAAATAATAGAAACTCCCCACAGCACCCTCCAGAATGAAAACACACCCACATGTGTCTCACTAATTGCAAACCATTCCAACAAGAAAACATCTTTAGAACATAAAACAGTCCCATCAGGCGGGAGATAGAGAAGCCTAAATCTCACACTGCCACGTTTAGGAACAGCTAATTCCCTTCAATCATTCAGTTATTGAACCATTTGACACTATCACTAATCAGAGGAGTGTAACAACACTAATCAGTACAGTATTAGAACACTAATCAGTACAGTCTAACAACACCAATTAGTACAGTATAACAACACTGATCAGTACAGTATAACAACTCTAGTCAGAACAGTGCAACAATACTAATCACTGCAGTGTAACAACACTAGCCACTACAGTGTAATGACACCAGTAGATACAGTCACAGCATGTGTCACTACAGTGTGAATACACTAATCAGTACAGTGTGACTACCCAATCACTACAATGTAACAACACTGATCAGTACACTGTAACAACATCAGTCAGTACTGTGTAACAACTCTAGTCACTGTACTATAACAACATTAATCACTACAGAGTAACAATACTAATCAATACAGTATACCAACAATAATCAGTCCTGTGTAATGACATTAGTCACTACAATATAACACCAGTCAATACAGTGTAACAACACTAATCAGAAGACTGTACTAACACTAATCAGTAAAGTGTAAAAACAAGATTCACCACAGTTTAACAACACTGATCACTACAGTCTTTGAACACAAGCCACAGCAGTGTCAAAATATTATGCACTACAACATAACAACACTAGTGAATACAGTGTAAAACACTCATCACTACAGTGCAACAGCAACAGTCTCTACAGTGTAACAACACTAATCAGTACAGTGGAACATGAGAGAAGACAGTGTAACACTGGTCACAGTGGTGTAACAAAAGATGTCAAAACAGTGTAGCAACAGTAGTCACTACAGTGCAACAATACTAGTCAGTACAATCTAACAGTCTAGTCACACAGTATCAACACTAGTTGGCACAGTGTAACAAAACTCCTCAGTACTGTGTAACAACACTCGTCAGTACAGTGAGCACTACAGATTATCAACGCTACAAGAATTACATTAAAGTGGATTTTGTTTTTCCTTTGGTATTATTGTGTTTCATATTGTAAAAGTTATTAAAATGCTTGTAATAATTCATTTAAATTTTAATTAATGAGTGAGACGATCAATGCATTTCCACCTTGGAGCTCTCGTCACTAAGATCGCATTCTGCTCACCATTTACTCGGTAGCTGTGCTACACGCTCCATTCACTTTCCATAACATGTTAGAAATTACCTGTGGGAATACTGTGCATTAGGAGCTGTGTGTGATACTGTATATGTTTTCTGGATGCACCTTGGTCCAGTGGAACGCTGTTTCATTTTGTTGTCGATATGTAGAGTCAGATGACAATAAAAATGATCATGATCTCTGCTTGAATCTACTCTGCACCCCTCCAGTGTAAAACTTACTGAACTGAAAGTGTTCAACAGCCTGAGCTGGTGTGTTTGACAGGGAATTCTACAGTGAACCCTCTCCAGTGTAATACTTACTGTACTGAAAGTGTTCAACAGCCTGAGCTGGTGTGTTTGACAGGAATTCTACAGTGAACCCTCTCCAATGTAATACTTACTGTACTGAAAGTGTTCAACAGCCTGAGCTGGTGTGTTTGACAGGGAATTCTACAGTGAACCCTCTCCTAAATACTTACTGTACTGAAAGTGTTCAACAGCCTGAGCTGGTGTGTTTGTGAAGGAATTCTACAGTGAACCCTCTCCAGTGTAATACTTACTGTACTGAAAGTGTTCAACAGCCTGAGCTGGTGTGTTTGACAGGGAATTCTACAGTGAACCCTCTCCTAAATACTTACTGTACTGAAAGTGTTCAACAGCCTGAGCTGGTGTGTTTGTGAAGGAATTCTACAGTGAACCCTCTCCAGTGTAATATTTTCCACATGGAAAGTGTTCAACAGCCTGAGCTGGTGTGTTTGACAGGGAATTCTACAGTGAACCCTCTCCAGTGTAATACTTACTGTACTGAAAGTGTTCAACAGCCTGAGCTGGTGTGTTTGAGAAGGAATTCTACAGTATACCCTGCATTATAGAAAGATAGAGCAGTGGGCTGTTTACTGTTTACCTGTGCTGCAAACTATATGCATTCTGTATTATTCTTTATTAGTTGATATTTGGTAATATTGTGTTTTATGAGCTGTGTGTGATATATGTTGATTCCAGGGATGAAGGGGTTAATCTATGAGGAGAGATTGAGTCGCTTGGGACTATACTCTCTGGAGTGCAGAAGAATGAGAGGGTATATTGTACATACAAAATTTTGAAAGTGTTTGATAAGATCGAAGTGGGAAAGTTGTTTCCACTGGTCAGTGAGACTCGTACTAGGGAACGTTGCCTCAAGATCCATGAGAGAAGATTTAGACAGAGATGAGGAAAATCTTTTTTTCCCAGAAAGTGGTGAATCGGTGCAATTCTTTACCCAGGGAAGCAGTTGGGGTTTCCTCACTAAATATATTTAAGAAACAGTTAGATAGGTTCTTACATAGTAAGGGAGTTAAGGGTTATGGGAAAAAGGCAGGTAGATGGAGCTGAGTTTATGGACAGATCAGCCATGATCTTATTGAATGGCAGAACAGGCCCGATGGGCCGGATGGCCGACTCCTGCTCCTATTTCTTATCTTCTTATGTTTTGTGAGTGCACCTTGATCCGGAAGAAGGTGGTTTCACTAGAACACTAGAATACTACAGCACAGTACAGGCCCTTCAGCCTTCGATGTTGTGCCGACCCATATATTCGCTAAAAAAAGTACTAAACCCACACTACCCCATAACCCTCTATTTTTCTTTCATCCATGTGCCTGTCCAAGAGGCTCTTAAATACCCTTAATGTTTTAGCCTCCACCACCATCCCTGGCAAGTCATTGCAGGCACTCACAACCCTCTGTGTAAAAAACTTACCCCTGATGTCTCCCCTAAACTTCCCTCCCTTAACTTTGTACATATGCCCTCTGGTGTTTGCTATTGGTGCCCTGGGAAACAGGTACTGACTATTCACCCTATCTATGCCTCCCATAATCTTGTAGACCTCTATCAAGTCCCCTCTTATTCTTCTACGCTCCAAAGAGAAAAGTCCCAGCTCTGCTAACCTTGCTTCATATGACTTGTTCTCCAATCCAGGCAACATCCTGGTAAATCTCCTCTGCACCCTCTCCATAGCTTCCACATTCTTCCTATAATGAGGTGACCAGAACTGAACACAATACTCTAAGTGTGGTCTCACCAGAGACTTGTAGAGTTGCAACATGACCTCTCTGCTCTTGAAATCAATCCCCCTATTAATGAAGCCTGGCATCCCATAGGCCTTCTTAACTACACTATCAACCTGTGCAGCGACCTTGGGGGATGTATGGATTTGAACCCCAAGGTCCCTCTGTTCATCCACATTCTTAAGTAACTGACCATTAACTCTGTACTCAGTCTTCTGGTTTCTCCTTCCAAAATGCATCACCTCACACTTATCCGGATTGAACTCCATCTGCCATTTTTCTGCCCAACTCTGCAGACTGTCTATATCCTCTTGTAACCTTCGACAACCTACAGCTCCATTCACAACTCCTCCAATCTTCGTGTCATCCGCAAACTTACTCACCCATCCTTCCGCTTCTACATCCAGGTCATTTATAAAAATCACAAAGAGTAGGGGTCCCAGGACAGATCCCTGCAGCACTCCACTAGTCACCGACCTCCAGGCAGAATACTTTCCTTCCATGACTACCCTCTGCTTTCTTCCTTTAAGCCAATTTTTTATCCAAACAACCAAGGTTCCATTGATTCCATGCCTCATGATTTTCTGGATGAGTCTCTCGTGGGGGACCTTGTCAAATGCCTTGTTAAAATCCATGTAGACCACATCTACCGCCCTACCCTCATCAATTTCTTTTGTTACCTCTTCAGGAAAACTCAGTCAGGCTCGTGAGGCACGATCTTCCCTTCACAAAGCCGTGTTGACTATCCTTGAGTAGACTGTACTTCTCCAAATACTCATAGATCCTATCCTTAAGAATCCTTTCCAATAGTTTGCAGACCACCGACGTAAGACTCACCGGTCTCTAGTTCACAGGATTCTCCCTATTACCTTTTTTAAATAAGGGAACTACATTTGCCATTCTCCAGTCCTCTGGCACTTCCCCTGTAGCCAAAGAGGATTCAAAGATCATAGCTAACGCTTCAGCGATTTCTTCTCTCAATTCCAACAGCAACCTGGGGTATATCACGTCTGGCCCTGGGGACTTGTTAATCTTGATGTTTTTAAGAAGATGCAACATTTCTTCTTCCTTAATCTCCACATTGTCCAGCACACAGACCTGCTCTATTTCGACATCACCCTGATCAAGGTCCTTTTCACTTGTGAATACTGAAGCAAAGTATTCACTTAGGACCTCCCCAACCTCCTCCGCCTCCAGGCACATGTTGCCCTCTTCATCTTTTAGCGGTCCCACCTTTGTTCTCGTTATCCTCTTATTCTTCACATTGGGGTTCTCTTTAATCCTACATGCTTAGGCCTTCTCATGCCCCCTTCGAGCTCTCCTAAGTCCTTTCTTAAACTCCTTCCTGGCTACCCTATATTTCTCATGAGCCTCTCCTGCTTCCTGCTTCTTATATCTAACATATGCTTCCTTCTTCCTCTTGATGAGTTGCCTCACATGTTTCGTCAGCCACGGTTCCCTTTTCCTACCATTATTTCCCTGCCTCAGTGGGACAAACCTATCCTGAACACAGCACAAGTCGTCCCTAAACTTCCCCCACATTACTTCTGTGCTTTCACCCTTGAACATCTGTTTCCAATTTACTCTCGCTAGTTCCTGCCTCATCCCTTCATTGTTAGCCCTCCCCCAGTTAAGCACTTCCCCATTTTGTCTGTTTTATCCTTTTCCTTAGCTATGCTGATGCTAAGGGAGTTGTGGTCACTCTCACCAAATGCTCCCCCACCAAGAGGTCTGTCACCTGACCAGGTTCATTACCCAGAACCAGATCCAGTATGGCCTCTCCTCTCATCGGCCGGTCCACATACTGTGTCAGGAATCCTTCTTGAACACACCTGACAAATTCAGCCCCATCTATCCCCCTTGCAGTCAGGAGATGCCAGTCAATGTGAGAGAAGTTGAAATCACCCATAACTACAACCCCATATTTCCTGCACCATTCTAAAATCTGCCCGCTTATCTGCTCTTTGGTGTCCCGAGGGCTATTTGGGGGCCTATAGACTACTCCCAGCACAGTGATTGATCCCTTCCTATTTCTGACTTCCACCCACACCGACTCAGTGGACACTCCCTCTGCAGTGTCCTCCCTTTCTATAGCCGTGATACTATCCCTGACCAGTAATGCTACTCACCGCGCCCCCCCCACCACCTTTCTACCTCCCATCCTGTTCCTTTTAATACACCTAAACCCTGGTACCTGCATCAGCCAATCCTGCCCTTCCTCCAGCCAAGTTTCAGTAACAGCCACAACATCGTAGTTCCATGTACTGATCCATGCTTTAAGTTCATCCCCTTTATTCCTAATACTCCTAGCATTGAAATAGACACATTTCAGCCCCTCTAACTGGCTACATTTATGTTTTGTCCCCTGCCTGTCCTTCCTCACCAACTCAGAACACATAGCATCATGCCCTTGTCCTTCTACCCTAATCTCTGCACTCACATTCTGATTTCCACCCCCCTGCCAAACTAGTTTAAACCCTCCCAATAGCTCCAGCAAACCTGCCCGCCAGGATATTGCTCCCTTTCCAGTTCAGGTGCAGCCCGTCCTTTTTGTACAGGTCAGACCTTCCCCAGAAGAGATCCCAATGATCCAGAAATCTGAACCCTGCCCCCTGCACCAACTCTTCAGCCACGCATTCATCTGCCATAACTTCCTGTTCCTACCCTCTCTGTCTCGTGGCACAGGCAGCAGTCCCGAGATTACCACCCTTGATGTTCTGTATCTGTGTACAGTCAGATGGCAATAAACTTGACCTTGATTGCAGCTTTTCTGATGCAACGCTCTGTGCCTGTGTTGCTGCGGCAACTGGATTTTCACTGCACCTGTGCAGACACGTAGGCAGACGTGCAATGAAAATCGAACCTGCAGCAGCAAGTAAGTTCAGTTCCACTCACCTCATTATAGGAAGGATGAGGAAGCTTTCGAGAGGATGTAGAGGAGATCTACCAGGATGCTGCCCGGACCAGAGAGGATGTTTAATGAGGAAAGGTTGAGCGAGCTGGAGACTTTCTCTGGGAGTGAAGAAAGATGAGAGGTGACTTGATAGAGGTGAACAAGATGATAAGAGGCATAATCGAGCAGACAGCCAGAGACTTCTCCTGGAAAGTATTGGGGGGATGTCAGAGGTCAGAGGCAGGTTCATTACACAGAGAGTGGAGGGTGTGTAGAACAGATGGAGTTCAACCCAGATAAGTGTGAAGTGATTCATTCTGGTAGGTCAAATTTGAATACAGAATATATGAATGGTAAGACTGGTGGCAGTGTGGAGGATGAGCTGGATCTTGGGGACTCTGTCCATAGGACACTCAAAGCTGCTGCACAGGTTGACAGTGGTGTTAAGAAGGTGTATGGTGGACTGGCATTCATCAGCTGTGGGACTGAGTTCAAGAGCCCTGAGGTAATCTCTCTAGAGTAGGTTACATGGTCAGCACAGCATTGTGGGCCGAATGGCCTGTAAAGTGCTGTAGATTTCTGTTTCTATATTCTCTGTAAGAGAGGATCACTGATCCTCCAGGTTCGGGGGTTCAGCTCAGGGTAACAACCCTGACGGGTAAAACAATGTTGTTATGGAAACAGCAATGGAGAATCCTTCGACATCTGAGTGTGACGGTATTCCTGAGTCCCACTCGGGAATTGTATGGCTGACAGCAGTGAAAACCGAGAGGAAGCTACTGACACGATGAAGGAAGCCCTGAATGCTGCCAGAGATGGAGGCCCTTCATTGCTGACTGAAATGGCAGCAGCGTCACGGACCGAGGAGAGGGGATGGGGGAGAGAAGGGGGAGAGGGAGAGGGAGAGGGGGTAAGGGGGAAGGGGAGAGGGGTAGGGGGAGAGAGAGAGAGACTGACTCTGAGACAGGTACACGGATGTTGTAGAAATGGAGGGGTATGTGGGAGGCAAGGGGGCTAGATTGGTCTTCGAGCAGGTTTAAGGGTCAGCACAACATTGTGGGCTGAAGGGCCTGTACAGTGCTGTAGTGTTCTATGTGCTAGTGCACATGACAATCACATCTATTTGACATGATCATCCTGCAAATTGTGCTTGCAAATTATGAATAAAATGAGTTTTCAGGAAGATAAAATGTGAAATGATTAATGTAGTTTTACAACTCAATGCTTAAACATCGGTCCTCACCTCTCACAGACAGATCTGTTAGATCCTGTGTTTCAAACTTGTCAACATTGAGCTCCACCCGGCACCGATACCGACCACCGTCACTCTGCTTCAGACGCTCCACCATTATCGAGGCATCTCTCCGACTGAGGTTCCCCACGAATCCGAACCGCCCTCCTCCAGCCTCCTGTGTCGTTGTATCGGACCCGGAGGGGCAGGAACCGGGATATGTGCACTTAAACACCAGTTTTTTAGCACCTGTCTCCCTGTACCAGATCACGGAGCCGGACAAGACGCTGTCTTTGGGTGGGTGGGTGAAAGTACACGGTAACACAGCGGAGGCCCCTTCCACCGCAGAGACCTCATCAGCGCCGGACATTGACCAACCTTTTAACGAAAACTCTGCAGAGAGAGAGAGAGTGAGTGAGTGAATGTGAGTGACAGAGAGAGAGAGGGAGTGAGAGAGAGTGAGAGTGAGTGAATGAGTGAGAGAGTGAATGTGAGTACGAGAGAGAGAGTGTGAGATAACTGAAGACTGAGGTGGGGATATGAGTTTAAGGGAAGGTTGTGCTGGGTAGGGAGGGGGAAGGGAGATGGGAGATGTGGTAAGTGGTAAAAAATGGAGAAGAGGGATGGAAAGGAGATTCAGATGGAGAGAGGTGATTGTAATCAGTTGTTTGAGGGAGGGCCACCAAGGGCTTACTCTCCAGCCTGATACTCTGAGATGAGAATGGGACCCACTGGGGGAGATGCGTCTGGCAGGTGGAACCGGGTCAAGAGTGGGGAAGGTGGGGAAAGTGGGTGAAAATCTGGGAAACAGACCTGGAGTTTCACTACTGTCACGAGTGGATCTTCAGATGTCAGTGGGCCTGACGACCATCAAACCAGGGAAGTGGGTTACAGACTGGGCCCTGACATGGGGGAGGGGAATCAGAATCAGGTTTAATATCACCGGCATCTGTCGTGAGATTTGTTGTTTTGCCACAGCTGTACAGTGCAAAGCATAAAATAAAAACTATTATTTACAATAAATATATATAAAAATTAAATTCGATAAGCAGTGCAAAGATTTTGCTGTTGTCCGGGTGAGCCAAGGCCACGTGAGAAGCCAGTGAGATTGCATCCACTGTAGACCTGTTGTGGTGACGGGCAAATTGCCATGGGCCCAGGCTCTTCCTGAGGCAGGAGTGGATTCCAGCCAAGACCAACCTCTCGAGGCATTTCATGGCAGTAGATGTGAGTGCCACTGGGTGATGGTCGTTAAGGCAGCTCACCCTGCTCTGCCTGGGCACCGGTATGATGTTACCCTTTTGAAGCAGGTGGGGCCTCTGACTGCAGCAGTGAGGGATTGAAGATATCCTTCATCTTTCCCAACAGTTGATCGACACAGGCTTTCAGCGATCTTCCAGATACACCAGCAGGGCCTGACAACTAAATGATCAGTAATGGATAGCCAGGACTGGGAATAGGCTGTGATCCATAGGAGGGTCCAGGCTGGGGGGTTTATATGTGCAATAATGGATACTCAGGAGTGGGCTACACGCTGCGGTCTGGTGCTGTAGAGTCTGGAGTGGGGGTTACGTCAGAATCAGAATCAGATTTAATATAGAAACAATAGAATAAACAACGAGATTTGTTGTTTTGCAGCTGCAGTACAAGGCAATATATAATAATAAATTCTATAAATTACAGTCAGTGCATATAAAATAAGGAAAGGAAATAAACAAGTTGGGCAAAAAGAGTGAAAAAATACTGAGGAAGAGCTCATGGATTCATTGACCATTCAGAAATCTGATGGCGGAGGGGAAGAAGCTGTTCCTGAATCGGTGAGTGTGTGTCTTCAGGCTCCTGTTCCTCCTCCCTGATGGTGGCAATGAGAAGAGGGCATGTCCTGGGTGCTGAGTCCGTAATGATGGATGCCGCCTTTTTGAGGCGTTGCATTTTGAAGGTGTCCTGGGTGCTGGGGACACCAGTGCTCACGATGGAGCTGACTGAGTTTATAACTTTCTGCTGGTCTTTCTGACCCTGAGCAGTGGCCCCACCAGACCAGACGGTGATGCAGACAGTTAGAACGCTCTCCAGGTATATCTGTAGAAATTTGCCAGTGACTTTGGTGACAAACCAATTCACCTCAGACTCTTATTGAAATATAGAGCGTTACAGGCTGGGGTCGAGTCAGGGTTTCGGGGGTTTGTCATTGTTGTCTGTTCCCTGGGGCTGATGGCTTTTACAATTCTGCCACTTCATTTTCAGGTGGGGAAGTGATTGGAGAATCGGGGGCACCGGTTACGGAGAGGAGAGTTCTTGGAATTAGCTCAGAGTGACGGAACAGTTGCAACATTCAGGAGGACATTCAGCCCATTGAGTTCATACTAGCCCTATGTAAGAACAACCCAGCCAGTCCCACTCCCCCCACCACCAGATTCTGGCATCTTTCCCCTTCCTTTCCATTCGTGGTGAAGGGCCCCAGGCAAAAACATTGACTGTTTTTTCCCCTCCATAGATGCTGCCTGAGCTGCTGAGATCCTCCAGCATTTTGTGTGTCACTCACGTGATGGTAGATCGTGATGTCAGAAGTTCATTTTTATTACCTGGAAATGGGAAACAGAATGGCTCCGTGAACCACAGGCACCTGGTGAGCCAGGGAGGGAACAACCATGATTTCTCAGCAGCAGATGATCATAGATTTACTGTATTTAACACGAGAACATAGAACACAGAGCAGTAGAGCACAGGCACAGGCCCTTCGGCCCACATTGTGGTGCTAAACCAATTAAATTAGTAATCCAATGACCAACTAAACTAAACCCTATGCCTACACAATGACCATTTCAATGTCCAATGTCCGTTCATGTGCTGATCTAAATGTCTCTTAAAAGCCCCTAATGTATCTGCCTGTAACACCTCCTCAGGTAGAGCATTCCAGTCACCTGGTACTGTCTGTGTAAAATATTTACCCCTCACATCCCCTCTAAACCCCTTTCACCTTCAATGCAGGCCTTTGGTATTAGACATTTCAACTCTGGGAGGAAGATACTCTCTGTCTGCTCTCTCTGTGCCTCTTATAATCTTACAAACTCTGTCAAATCTCCCCTCAGACTTTGTCGCTCCAGAGAAAACAATGCAAGTTTATCGAACCTCTCATTACAGTAAACGCCCTCTAAACCAGGCATCATCCTGGTGAACCTCGTCTGTACCCTCTCCAAAGCCTCAACATACCTCCTACAGTGGGTGATCAGAACTGTACACAATACTCCAGATGTGGCCTAGCCAGAGTTTTATAAAGTTGTAACATAACTTCCTGACTTTTGCCTGGGTGGAGGAGGGAAAGGACACCGAGAATAAGAATCAAGAGGTTATAGTCATTGAGTGGGGATCTCCTTGCAACCTAATAGGTAATCTGAATATTGATAGGCCGAGATAGAGTGGATATGGAGAGGATCTTTCCTATAGTCATTTGGTGGAAGAACATCTCAGATTCCATCGGCGGGGGGGCCCTCCATCCTGACGGCATCAGCATCAATTTCTCCAAGTTGTGGTAATTTCTCCTCCCTTCTCCCTTCTCTCTGATACCATTCCCATTCTGGATACTCTCTTACCCCTCCTCTTCTCCTCACCTGCCTATCACTTCCCTCTGGTTCCCCTTCTCCTTCCTTTTCTCCCATGGTCTACTCTCCTATCTTATCAGATTCCTTCTTCTTCAGCACTTTACCTTTTCCACCTATCACCTCCTAGCTTCTTACCTCATCCCACTGCCCTACCCAAGCACCCTCTCTCTCACCTGGTCTCACCTCTCACCACCATCTTGTACTCCTTCCCCTCCCCCCACCTTCGTACATTGTCTTAGAACACAGAACATAGAAATTTACAGAACATTACAGATGCTTCATACCATAATGTTCTACCGACCATTGAAACTTACTCTAAAAATGGCCTAGAATGTCCCTAGCGCATAGTCCTCTATTTTTCTAAGCTTTTCTAAGAGGCTCTTAAAAGACCCTATTGTACACTTTCATCACCGCCTCCAACAGTGCATTCCACACACTCACCACTCTCTGTGTGAAAAACTTAGTCCTGACATCACCTCGGTACCTATTTCCAAACACCTTAAAACTATCCCCCCTCGTTTTAGCCATTTCAGCCCTGGGAAAAAGCCTCTGGGTATCCACATGATCAATGCCCCTCCTCATCTTATACAACTCTATCAGATCACCTCTCATCCTCCGTCACTCCAAGGAGAAAAGGCCAAGTTCACTCAAACTATTCTCATAAGGTACGGCCTCCAATCCAGGCACCATCCTGGTAAATCTCCTCTGCACTCTCTCTATAGTATCCACATTCTTCCTGTAGTGAAGTGACCAGAACTAAGCACAGTACTCCAAGTAGGGTCTGACCAAGGTCTTATATCGCTGTGACATTACCTCATGGCTCTTGAACTCAATCCCACAACTGATGAATGCCAACACACCATACACCTTCTTAACAACACTGTCAACCTGCACAGCAGCTTTGAGTGTCCTCGGAACTCAGACCCAATGATCTCTTTGATCCTCCACACTGCCAAGACTTACCATTAATACTATATTCTGCCATCATATTTGACCTACCAAAATGAACAACTTCACACTTATCCAGGTTGAAGTCCATATGGCACTTCTCAGCCCAGTTCTGCATCCTATCAATTTCCCACTGTAGCCTCTGACAGCCCTCCACACTATCCACAACACCTCCAACCTTTGTGTCATCAGCAAACTTTCTAACCCATCCTTCTACTTCTTCACCCAGGTCATTTAAAAATTACAAAGAGGACGGGAACCAGTACAGATCCTGGCGGAACTCCACTGTCCACCGACCTCCATGCAGAACATGGACCATCTACATCACCATTTGCCTTCTGTGGTCAAGCCAATTCCGGATCCACAAATCAAGGTCTCCTTGGATCCCATGCCTCCTTACTTTCCAAAGGAGCCTTGCATGGGGAACCTTATGGAATGCCTTACTGAAATCCATATTCACTACATCAGCTGCTCTACTTTCATCCATGTGTTTTGTTACATCCTCAAGGACTTCAATCAGGCTCGTAAGGCACGACCTGCCCTTGACAAAGCCTTGCTGACTATCCCTAATCAAATAATGTCTCTTCAAATACTCATAAATCCTGCCTCTCAGGATCTTCTCCAGGAACTTGCCCACCACTGAAGTCAGACTCTCTGGTCCATACTTTCCTGGGTTGTCTCTACTCCCTATCATGAACAAGGGAACAACATTTGCAACCTTCCAATACTCTGGTACTTCTTCCATTCCTATCAATGATGTAAAGATCATTGCAACAGGCTCAGCAATCTCCTCCCTCACTTCCCACAGTAGCCTGGAGTATATCTCATCCAGTTCCAGTGACTTATCTGACTTTATGCTTTTCAAAAGCTCCAGCACATTCTCTCTCCATGCACACGTTTCCACCATCGCACCTAATGGGTCCTATTCTCACACGGCTCATCCTCGTGCTCTTCACATACTTGTAGAATGCTTTAGGGTTTTCCTTAATCCTGCTCACCAAGGCCTTCTCATGGCCCCTTCTGGCTCTCTTAATTCCATTCTTAAGCTCCTTCCTAGCAAGCTTGTAATTTTCTAGAGCTCTAACAGTACCTAGTTTCTTGAACCTTTCGTAAGCTTTTCTTTTCTGCTTAACCAGATTTTCTACATCCTTTGTACACCATGGTTTTTTAACCCTACCAACCTTTCCCTGCCTCAATGGAACATACCTATGCAGAACTCCATGCAAATGTTCCCTGAATATTTGCCACATTTTGGCTGTGCATTTCCCTGAGAACATCTGCTCCCAATTTATGCCCCTAAATTCCTGCTTGTTACGTACCTGTAATGGTTTAAATGAACCAGCAGCAATAGACCACGCCTGGAGTCTGGTTTTGATGTTAAAACCACTATCTTTATTAGTATCTACTTAATATAGCAACGTAAACAAGAATAGTCAAAAGTTAACAGTGTTATGAGTATCCATATGTGTAAATATAACTCCCAAACTATTGAGCTCGGGGGTGGGGGGGCACCAGGCTTAAAATCATGAGATGGTGAGGTATGAAAGTTCAGTTCATCCACAGATTAAATTATGTGAAAGAGAGATTTGTAATCCAAGGTGAATGTCGAGAGACAGCATTTATGTTGTATTCCACAGGTTCCACGGTGGTAAAACAAGATAACAATTGCCATCGGTTTTATCCGTTGCTATTCCAAATCCATTTACAGATTATCACCAATAGTAGCTTATCACAGGGGTACTGTCTTCAAAGGGAACTACCACCCAGGCAAGGGTTAACACATAGGTAGATTCCACAAGGTTGCCCCCAATCACACAACGTGATAGCCACTTATCAACGTGCTGGGTCAATGCTCAACCCACCCTTGTGGGCACTCGGAAGTTCCAACCAGTGACCCCTTAGTCACTGGCTTCCTTCCCTTGTCCGACTCCAACTGCGACTGACTGTGTGTGAGTGAGTGTCCTTGCTTAAATCAAAACAAACTGCAGAGTCAAATAGTTCCGCCCCTCTCTCTCTCTTAGTAAGAATCAAACAGGAGCCGAGAAAGCTGGCGGCTGACGTCACTCAGGCACTCTCTCTTAAAATGACAGTCCACGACAAGATAAACCTAGGGGTTCATCACACTGCCTAACAGCATCATATTTCCCCCGACCCCAATTACGTGTTTTCCCAAATTGTCTGTTCCTATCCCTCTCCAGCACTATGGTGAAGAAGACAGAGTTGTGCTCATTATCTCCAAAATGTTCTCCCACAGAGAGATCTGACACCTGACCAGGTTCATTTCCCAATACCAGATCGAGTACAGCCTCTCCTCTCGTTGGCTTATCTACATATTGTGTCAGAAAGCCTTCCTGAACACACCTAACAAACTCCACCCCATTAAACCCCTCTCTCTAGGGAGATTCCAGTCAATAGTAGGAAAGTTAAAATCACCAATCACAACAACCCTATTAATAAAATAATCTGTCTCCCTATCTGCTCCTCGGTATCCATGTTACTATTGTAGGGTCTATAAAAACACCCAGTAGAGTTATTGCCCCTTTCTGTTTGTGACCTCCACCCACACTAACTCAGTAGACCATCCCTCCATGACTTCCTCCTTTTCTGCAGCCATGACACTATCCCTAATTAGCAATGTCATGCCCCCAGCTCTTTTGCCTCCCTCTCTGTTCTTTTTGAAACATCTGAAGCCTGGCATACTCAGCAGCCATTCCTATTCCTGAGACATCCAAGTCTCTGTAATGGCCACAATGTCAATGTACTGATCCATGCTCTGTTAATCGGCCTTGTTTATGATACTCCTTGCATGAAAATAGACACATCTCAAACCAAAAGGCTGAGTGCATCTTCGATCTAACATCTGCCCATCCTTCCTCACAAACTCACTACTGTCTCTACTTGTGCTCCAACCTCCCCATCCTCTGCCGCTTCACTTTGGTTCCCACCCCCCTGCAAATCTCATTTAAACCCTCTCCAAAAGCCTGAGCAAACCTCCCCACCAGGATATTGGTCCCCCTCAGATTCAAGTGCAACCCGTCCTTTTTGTACAGGTCATACCTGCCCCAGAACAGGTCCCAATGATCCAAAAATCCTTCAGCCACACATCGATCCTCCATCTCATTCTATTCCTATACTCACTGTCGTGTGGCACAGGCAGCAATCCCGAGATTACTATCTTCAAGCTCCTGCTTCCCAGCTTCCTTCCTATCTCCCTGTATTCTGTTTTTAGGACCTCCACCCTTTTTCTGCCTTTGTCGTTGGTACCAATATGTACCACGACCTCTGGCTGCTCACCCTCCCATTTCAGGATATTGTGGACTGCCCCCATCCTTTCCAGCCCAAATCGATGACTGTACATTCCTCTCAGTAGTTGATGCCTGATCTGCTGAATTCCTCCAGCATTTCCTGTGTGTTACTCCACAGGGCACAGCTTCAGCTTAGAGGGATGTACCTTTAGAATGGAGATGAGGAGGGATGTCTTTAGCCAGAAGGTGTTGAATCTGTGGAATTTATTGCCACAAATGTTTGTGGAGGCCGTCATTGGGTGTATTTAAAGCAGTGGTTGATAGGTTTTTGACTTCTAAAGGCATCAAAGGTTATGTGGAGAAGGCACGAAAATGGGGTGAAGAGGGATAATAAATCCTTCTAAAATTTTGAGTTGCTACAGTAGTACAGCAGTTAGTGTTACGCTGTTACAGAGCCAGCGACCTGGGTTCAATTCCCACAGTCGTCTGTATGGAATTTGACGAAAGGCCTTGGCCCAAAACCTCAACAGTTTATTCCCCTCCATAGATTCTGCCTGACCTGCTGTTTCTCCAGCATTTTATGTTGCTGTGGATTTCGAGCATCTGCCAAATCTTTTCTGTTTGTGCTTTTGCATGGAGCCAGACTGAGGTCAATGGGCAGAATGGCCTTTTAAAAGGGCTACAACCAGCGCACAATGCAATCAAGCAGTGAAACCTCTTGCTTCAATGCATTTCAGTGGAATCTGTGACAGTTTTGCAAACATCAATGTTTAGCTTCCCTCGATCTAACCACACGCCTGGAGTTCTTGCATCCTTTACAGATAGGGTAAATGCAAGCAGGCTTTTTCCACTGAGGATGGGTGGGACTACAAACAGAGGTCACGGGTAAAGGGTGAAAGGTGAAAATTTTAAGAGAAACTCAGAGGGTGGTGAGACTGGAATGAGCTGACAGTATAAATGGTGCACAGAGCTCGATTTCAACCTTTGAGAAAAGTTTGGACAGGTACACTGAAGGAATATGGAGGGTTATGGTCCCAGTGCAGGTCGAAGGGAGTAAGCAGTTTAAATTGTTTTGGCATGGCCTAGATGGGCCAAAGGGCCTGCTTCAGTGCTGTACTTCTCTATGACTCTATAAACAACAAGGCTTCATTGGAAGGTTGAGATGGGGGTCAAACTATGACCATGTCCAACAAGACAGAGTTACTTACATTCCCAGAGCAGAACTGGCTAATATGAGAGGGTCTAATTTTAAGGTGACTGGCAGAAAGTATAGGGAGTAAGTTTTCGACAGAGAGTGGTGGGTGTGTGGAACATCCTGGTGGTAGCAGAGGCTGAGACATTAGGGACACTTAGATGGACACATTGATGAAAGAGAAATGGAGGGTTATGTGGGAGGGAAGGGTTAGATTGATCTTGGAGCAGGATAAAAGATTGGAGCAACATTGAGAGCTGAAGGGTCTGTACTGTGCTGGACCGTCCAGCGTTCTCTGCGTCCTTTTGGTATTCAATAGATGGCCACAAGTGTGAAGCAGAACAAAACCATTGTTACTCTGGATCCAATGCAGCACAAAAATATAATAAAATAAAGAGCACAATAATAATAACACAGTAAATATAAACATTGTACATATGATAGTTTCTATACATAGATTGATATATAGATTGACAGATAGACTTTATGTCCATAAAGTGACTCCAGGCTCAGGAGTGTCTGTACTTCAGGTGACTGACAGGAAATGATAAAGTTGTCATTCATATGGAACTTTATGTATATACAATCAATCCATGTATATAAGCTGTCTAATGTACTAATACTTAATGTGTTCTTTCGTATTATAAATTATTATGTTATTCTTATTCAACGTCAATATAACATCCCAACTCTGTACTCAATATGTCTTCACCAACATCTTGTACAACTACAACATCACACAACCCAGGACAACAGTGACCACTTGAGCACCCAGTCAGTACTCCCTCCTTCCACCGCCAGCGCACAGTGGCCGCGGTGTGCGCCGTCTACAACACGCAACGCAGTTACTCGCCCTGCTATTCCAGCAGCCAGCACCTCTCCACATCAGGGTATCGGGTGGATGTGAACACCACCACCCGCAGGCTCCCTTCCCAAGTATATTCATTTACTGAGACACAATGCAGAATAGGCCCCCTCTGGCCTTTTGAGCCGTCATGCCCAACAACCCGAGCCTAATCACGGGACAATTCACAATGACCAGTTAACCCACCAACCAGTCGTGGCTATCCCTCAACGTCGAGGATGATGGTCTTTGTTCTGTTGATCCACAGAGCGAAGATGCCTGTGCATGTATTTGTTTAATGTAAACTTGATGTTGCACTCCAAGAAGCACACGATACTTCACAAATCAACCAACTGATTCCAATGTCTTGGAAACCATGACGATTGGAGCTGATGGATTTGTTACAGCCTTCATCCGCTTTCACAGCCATTGAGTTTGAAGTAACTTCGTCCGCCTGTTCTACCGGTGAGCTCTTGGTTGGATTGTTCTTTATCAGGGACCTCACCTTCGACCTTACCACCATGGGTGACCCTACCAGGAGCATAGCTCCAGACGGCATCGCTCTCGGGATCTCAGGGCCACACAAGCTTCTCCACCACATCAAGGTGACAATCCATGGAGAAGCACCAACCAGTAGATCGTGGGAGAAAACCAGAGCACCTGGAGGAAACCCATGTGGTCACAGGGAGTTCAGAGTTCAATGTATATATACACCATACAACCTTGAGATTTGTCTCCTTACAAGCAGCCACAGAACAAAGAAACACAAAAGAACCCACCATTGCTTCAGTCCTGATCGATAAGTTACCGAACCTGGGCCTCAGTACTTCCCTCTGCAACTGGATCCTCGAATTCCTAACCGGAATGCCACAATCTGTGCAGATTGCTAATAACATCTCCACCTCACTGACAATCAACACTGGTGCACGTCAAGGATGTGTGCTTAGCCACTGCTCTAATCTCTCTGCACCCATGACTGTGTGGCTCAAACACCATCTATAAATTTGCTGATGATACAACCATTGTTGGTAGAATCTCAGGTAGTGATGACAGGGCGTACAGGAGTGAGATATGCCGATTAGTGGAGTGGTGTCGCAGCAACAACCTTGCACTCAACATCAGTAAGACCAAAGAGCTGACTGTGGACTTCAGAAGGGTAAGACGAGGGAACACAAACCAATCCTCATCAAGGGATCAGAAGTGAAGAGAGTGAGCAGTTTCAAATTCCAGGGTGTTTCAAAACATCGGAGGACCGAACCTGGTCCCAACATGTCGATGTCATTACAAAGAAGGTACGACAGCGGTTATATTTCACCAGGAGTTTGAGGAGATTTGGTATGTTACGTAAAAGACTCGCCAATCTCTACAGGCGTACGGTGGGGAGCATTTTGACTGGCTGCATCACCACCTGGAATGGGGGGGTGGGGGGCTACAGCATAAGATGGAAGGAATCTGCAGAGAGTTGTAAAATTATTCGGCGCCATCATGGGTTCTAGCCTCCGTAGTTTCCAACACATCTTCGAGGAGTGGTGCCTCAGAAAGGCAGCATCCATCATTAAGGACCCCCATCACCCAGGACATGCCCTGTTCTCATTGCTACCACCAGGCAGGAGGTACAGGAGCCTGAAGACACACACTCAGCGATTCAGGAACAGCTTCTTCCCTCTGCCATCTGATTTCTGAATGAACAACGAACCCTGAATACTACCTCATTACTTTTTTATTTCTGTTTTTGTGCTATTATTTAACTACTTTATACACATATATACACTTACTGTGGTTCAGTTTTTCTCTGTTATTAGGTATTGCATTGTACTGCCGCCACAAAGTCAACAAGTTTCACAACATATGTCGGTGATATTAAGCTTGATTCTGATTCTGAAGACCGTCGAACAGCCAATGTGCAAAGGGGAAAGATTGTGAAAACAATAAAAATAAGCAAATAGCATTCAGAACTGAAGAACGTACAGACAGCGGCGAGAATTGAACCTGGGTCACAGGGAATGTAAAGCATCACGCTAACCACCAAACTACAGCTTCGCTCCAAATTCATCACCACCCAGGCTTGGAATTGTGCCCGGCCTTTAACTGGGCATCAAACTTGGACGTCTCTTCCCAATAGTACTGGGGTTCATCGTCACCAGAAGGCAGTCCACCCCAGCACTCAGGGAAGGACAGGGTCCCAACGCCAACCCTCCACTGGCAGAACCAACGTCCAAATAGATCGCGCTGCACCACAAAGTAAAACGAGCCTTTAGGAGAGAGACAACGGGGAGATAGGGGACAATGGAAAACACCTACTGTATCCCCGGACTGAGACGGACAACAGGACCGTGCAGAGACAAACCCGGAGAGAGAGCATTTCCAGCGCTTCAGTGTGGAGTCCTCTCACACTTCAGTTCTTTCTTTATTCTCTCGCTGAAATACAGAAGCTGCTCGATTTGCTGCTTCACTTCCTCAAAAAAACATTTTCAGGAACTGTCGAAGTTAGTTAGAAGTCTTTGGCACCCCAGCTATATATAGGTGTCTAAGACTTTTGCACGGAACTGTAGAATTTCCAGAGAATTCTGCAGGAGGCTAGATAGAAAGTCATAGAACAGTATAGCACAGGAAAAGACATTTCAGTCCACAAACTACTTAAACTCGTAATTAAATGTTTAACTAAACCAACTAACTGCTTCTGCTACACCAAGTCTATATCCCAAACCACAATTCATGCAACAGTCCAAGAGTCTCTTAAACGCCTCTACGGAATCTGTCTCCCCCTCATCACCCCAACAGTGCGTTCTGCACACCCACCACTCTCTCTGTAAAGATAAATTTGTCCCCACACCCCCTTTGAACTTACTCCCTCCCAGCTGAATCACACACCCTCTGGTATCAGACATTCTTCAGCCAGACAGTCGTGATTCTGTGAAATTCATTGCCACAGACGACTGTGGGAAGCCAAGTCACTGTGTATATTTAAAACGGAGTCTGATAGTTTCTTCATTAGTAAGTGTATCAAAGCTTACAGAGAGAGGGCAGGAAAATGGGGTTGAAGGGAAAACTATATCAGCCATAATGGAATGGTGGAACAGACTCGATGGACCAAATGGCCTAATTCTGCTCCTATATATTGTGACCTTACGGTCCAATTCCTAGAGTGAACAGGGATAAGATACATGGATCTGGCAATTGCAATTAGTGGGTGAGGTCAAAGGGAAAGAGACCATAAAGTACGGGACTGGAGGGGGAGAACTGACCAGGAGGAAGAGGTCCTGCAGGTAACTGGACACAGGAGGAGTTAGTGTCCGGGGTTTCACTGAAGGCAGTGTGACCATCATCACAGGGGCACAGGAGACTGCAGATGCTGGAAACAAAACACACTGCAGGAACCCCGGATTCAACATTCAACATTCAAATTGTTTCATATCATTTCCAGTAGACAAGTGTAAAGGAGAATGAAATAATTGTTACTCTGGGTTCGAAGCAACTTGAAAAAAAACTGAGATAAAGAACACAATAATACAAAAAATACCCAAAATAAGAATAGACGCATAAGATAGTTTCTATACACAGATCAATTGTGTGTCCATAAAGTGACACGAGACACAGGAGTGTGTGTACATAAGGTGACTGTCAGGAAATGATGAAGTGGTGGTGGTGGGGGTGTGGCGACGGGAGGGGTTGATCAGACTTGCTGCTTGGGGAAGGTAACTGTTTTTGAGTCTGGTGGTCCTGGTGTGGTGCTGATGGGAGTGGGACAAACAGTCCATGAGCGAGGGGGGAGTGGGTGTGAGATCATTCATGATGTTACCTGCCCTTTATTGGCACCTTTCTGTGTATATATGAGTTTGATGCTGGGTAGGCTGGTGCCAGCGATGCGTTGGGCAGTTTTGACTACCCGTTGTAAAGGGTTAATGTTGTTATAGCTGAGGGTGGTAATACGGACAAGCTCCCACTACCTATTAAACGCTCCCAATGGCGTGTGCCTCAAATAGCCTCTGACAACCAAGTCCAGCTCCTGGCCTTCACGTGTGGCTCAGCTACTAAACCCAGAGGAACCGTTTCTAATGACAGGAGAAGGGGCATATGTGGGTTACTGACACTTTAAAACCAGTCACTTAGGGCAGATGGGGCCCGTCAGCCATTGTTGGCAGCTCATCTAGGAGAGGGAAAACTCTGATCTCACATCTCCACCCCTTGTGGCTGTACTCACTCATGAGGAAGGCTTCGGGAGTAAACAACCAAGGTGAAATTCTGGAGCTGGAGTCCATCAGGCAGCTCTACATTAAGTTCAACACTGACTGGCAACTCCTGCGATGCAACTGGTGCCAAACTGTACCAGTCTCTGCCATTCCTTTGGGTTCATCAGATGCTTGGAGAGGGGGAACAAACCTCTGTCTTAAATGTACATAATGACTCGGCCTCCATAGCTGCTATTTCAACAGTTTCCACAGATTCACCACTCTCTGGCAAAAGAAATTCCCCCTCATCTCTATTCTAAAAGGATGCCCCTCTATTCTGAGGCTGTGTCCTCTGGTCTTAGACTCCCCACCACAGGAAACATCCTCTCCACATCTACTCTATTGAGGCCTTTCAGCATTCGGTAGGATTCAATGAGGTGACTCCTCATTCTAATGAATTCTGGGGAATACAGGCCCAGAGCCATCAACCACTCTTAATGTGACAAGCCATTCAATCCTGGAATCATTTTCGTGAACCTCCTTTGAACCCTCTCCAGTTTCAGCACATCCTTTCTAAGATAAGGGGCCCAAAACTGCTTCCGATATTCAGAGGAACAAACAGAAGATTCTGTGGATGTGAACAGGACACCCAGATGCTATGTTGCCTCCCAGGTGCCAGAGTCAGGGGCATCACAGATTGTGTCCACAGCTTTATGTAGAGGGAGGGAGAGCAGCCAGACATTTTGATACATATTGGTACCAATGACATCGGAAAGAAAAGCAAAGAGAGAATTTAGACAGCTCGGTAGAAAGCTGAGAAGCAGGACCTCCAGGGTAGTAATCTCTGGATTGCTGCCTGTGCCACGCGGCAGTGATGGTAGAAACGGGATGATTTGGTAGATCAACGTGTGGCTGAGAAGCTGGTGCAGGGGGCAGGACTTTGGTTTTGGATTATTGGGATCTCTTCTGGGGGAGGTATGACACTGTTCAAAAGTGACGGGTTGCACCTGAACTCAAGGGAAACCAATATTCTCACTGGCAGGTTTGTTAGAGCTGTTGGGGAGAGTTTAAACTAATTTGGCAGGGGGATGGGAACTGGAGTTCAGGGACTCAGGATAGGATGGATGGTAAAAAAGCAAAGATTGCATGCAGTCAGACTGTCAGGAAGGGCAGGCAGCCATCAGGGTGAGTGTCAGTGCATTAGGGGTGCAGAATCAAAAAGGGTAGCAAATACAGTAGGCAGCCGTCAATCCCAGGGGATGATGGGTTTGTGCCTCTGGTGGACTGTGTCCTCTCCAGGGTGTAAGCCTGGGTGGGAAGATTTGAAGAATCAGCTGTTTCCCATGCAGCGGGTTCCCCATCTCCACGTCACTGATGGAGTCCAAGGGAAGGGCAAACCCGATACAGCCTGGCACCAGTGTCATCACAGGGGTTGCCAGAATGAAGCTGTAAACAAATATTAAGCTGCCTTAGGGACCCCGGCTACAGATTTCTTCCTCGGGGTTTACTCCCGAAGCCTTTCCCATGGGTGGGTACGGCCACAAATAATGAAGGCTTAAAATCAGAGTTTTCCTTGTCCTCGGCAGGCTGCCGTCGAAGGCTGATGAGCCCCAAAAGCAAATACAGTACTCAAAGTGTTATATCACAATGTACTGAGAATAAGAAATAAGGTGGATGATCTTGTTGTACAATTACAGATTGTCAGGTATGATGTTGTGACCATCACTGAATCATGGCTGAATGATGATTGTAGTTGGGAGCTGAATGTCCGAGGTTACACGTTGTATCAGAGGGATAGGAAGGGAGGCAGAGGGGGTGGTGTGACTCTACTGGTAAAGAATGGCATCAAATCAATATAAACATGTGACATTGGATTGGAAAATACTGAATCCTTGTGGGTTGAGTTAAGAAACTGCAAGGGTAAAAGGACCCCGATGGCAGTTATATACAGGCCTCCGAATAGTAGTTGGAATTTGGACGAGTTTCTGGGAAAAATGAGGAAGGTGCAGGGTAGATGCATTCCAAAAACAAAGCAAATCTCAAACGGCAAAATAATACAATTGTGGTTGACAAGGGAAGTCAAAGCTAATGTAAAAGCAAAAGAGAGGGCAAGAGGCTGAGTACAGAAGAGTGGGGGACAACTTTGTTGAGTGGTGTGGGCTGGATCACCTGCAGCTCAACATCACCAAGACAAAGGAGTTGGTGGTGGAGTTCAGGAAGGTGAAAGCACCCTGCATTCCCATCTCCATCAGGGGAACAGATGTGGAGGTTGTCCAAGATGACAATAGAAAATTAGGAAGTTGTTAAATACCTGCAGAAATCAACTAAAAGAATCATCGGTCGGGGGGGGGGGGGGGACAAAATAAACGACAAGCTAGCGAACAGTATCAAGGTGGATAGAAAAAGCTGTTTTCAAATACATAAAACATAAAAGAGAGATGAGAGTAGATACAGGACCACTAGAAAATGAGGCCAGAGAGATAATAAGGAGATGGCAGGTGAACTAAATGAGTATTTTGGAAGACACTAGCAGTGAGCCAGGGGTTGAACAGTGTGAGGGAAGAGAAGCGAGTGCAATTACTATTACCAGGGAGAAGATGCTCAAAAAGCTGAGAGACCTAAAGATACATAAGTCACGTGGACCAGATGAACTGCACCCTAGGGTTCTGAGAGGTAATGGTAAAGATTGAAGAGGCATTTGTAATGATATTTCTGGCCTGGTTCCGGAAGACTGTAAAATTGGAAATGTCACTCCACTCTTTAAGAAAGGAGGGGTCAGCAGAAAGGAAACAATAGACCGTTTAGCCTGACCTCAGTGGTTGGGAAGATGTTGGAGTCAATTGTTAAGGCTGAGCTCATGCAGTACTTGGTGACACAGGACAAGATAGGACAAAGTCAGCATGGTTTCCTTAAGGGACAATCTTGCCTGACAAGCTTGTTGGAATTCTTTGAGGAGATTAGATGTAGGATAGATAAAGTGGATGCAGTGGATGTTGTATATTTGGATATTCAGAAGGCCTTTGACAAGGTGTCACACGTGAGACTGCTTACCAAGTTAAGAGCCATGGTATCACAGGGAAGCTTCTGGCCTGGTTAGAGCATTGGCTGATTGGTAGGAGGAAGAGAGTGGAAATTAAAGATTCTTTAGTTGTTGGCTACCAGTGACTAATGGTGTTCCACAGGGGCCGGTTTTGGGACCACTTCCTTTTATGCTGTGTATAAATGATTTAGATGATGGAATAGAAGGCTTTGTTGCCAAATTTGCAGATGATACGAAGATTAGTGGAGGGACAGGTAGTGTTGAAGAAGCAGATAGGCTGCAGAAAGACTTAGACAGATTAGGAGAATGGGCAAGCAATTGGCAAATGAAATACAACATTGGAAAATGCATGGTCATGGTAAAAGAAATAAATGTGCAGACTATTTTCTAAACAAGGAGAAAACTCAAAAACACACAATTTTCCGAAACTGCCCCCACCTCCAATGGGATTCCACCACAGAGCACATCTTTCCCTCCCCCCAATTTCTGCTTCCTGCAGAGATCGCTCCCTATGTGATGCCCTTCTCCACTCGTCCCTCCCCACTCTTCTCTCTCCTGGCACTTATCCTAGCAAGTGGAACAAGTGCTACACCTGTCCCTACACCTTCTACTTTACCACCATTTAAGGCTTAAACAGTCCTTCCAGGTGAGGCAACATTTCACCTGTGTGTCTGTTGGCATCATATACTGTGTTCGATGATCCTGGTGTGGCCTCTTGTACAACGGTGAGACCCAATGTAGATTGGGAGACCACTTTGCCGAGTGTTTACACTCCATCTGCCAGAACAAGTGGGATCTCCCAGTGGAAGCCCATTTTAATTCCACTTCCCGTTCCCATTCCGATATGTCAATCATGGCCTTCTCCACTGTCATGATGAGGCCACACTGAGGTTGGAGGAATAACACCTTATATTCTGTTTGGGCAGCCTCCAACCTGATGGCATGAACATTGATTTCTCAAAATTTCAGTAATAGCCCCCCCCCCCCTGCCCCTTCAACATTTCCCAACCCTTTTCCCTCTCTCATGTTATCTCCTTTCCCACCCATCACCTCCCCCTGGTGCTCCTCCCCCTTTTTCTTTCTTCCATGGCCTTTTATCTCTTTCACCAATCAACTTCCCAGTTCTTTACTTCATCCCTTCCCTCCATGTTTCACCTGGTGGTTCTCTCTCCCTCCCCCCACCTTTTAAATCTACTCCTCAGCTTTTTCCCTCCAGTCCCGCTGAAGGGTTTCAGCCTGAAATGTTGACTGTACTCTTTCCCATAAGATGCTGCCTGGCCTGCTGAGTTCCTCCAGCATTTTGTTTGTGTTGCTAATAATTGCAGCAGTTCTGTCAATAGTTGATAATGTTCCTGCTTAGTTTCAATCTGCAGGAATAGATCTTCTATGTACTGTATCAAGCACTCGGGTTTTGAAAAACCGTTTAAACCTTTCCGCTAAACGCTGGTGACATACAGATGGGGAATTATGGAACCCCTGTGGTAGGGTAGTCCACGTATACTGCTGTCTCTGAAAGGCAAATGCAAACTTGACCATGACCAAAATCCATTATTTATGTTTAAAACTGTGAACCATTGTGCAATTTCATTCTGTTTGACCACAGTTTCCGGGTTAGTTGCTACAGTTGGGGCTGTTAACCGAGTTACTTTATTCACCTCTCGATAATCAACCTCCAACTACCATCTGGTGTCCTCACGGGCAATATGGGTGAGTTATTCGTGGAGGCTACTGGCCTCAGTACCCCTTGTTGTAGCAAACTCTGTATTCCCTTGCCGACATCTTCCTCTGTTTTTTTGGAAACTCATATTGGTTCGGTGCTTTGGGGTCTGGACCTTGTATGCACACACTGCCGGCCATCTTTCCACAGTCATGCTTGTGTCTTGCAAATGCCCCCGAGTTCTGTGCAATCATTTACTGCACCTTCTGATCATTGCTCATCTCCCCCAGTTTTATCCACATTTCATCCATTGTGCATATTCTATCCGATATTCTCCTGCCGGGATCTGTATGTGGTGTATGTTATTCATGACAGTTGGCATCTGCCAAATCATACAATTAACTGGATCAAAACAAAGTCCCACTTTGGCAAAGTAATCAGTCCCCAGTAAATGATGTTCCCGCTCCCTGGGTAATTCCACCAGCACTGTTGAATGTTTCGATGCTATGTCTCCTATCCTTAATTCCAATGGCACACTCACACGTCCCACTTGTGGATGTTTGAGAATCCAATGAGGATAACTCTACCTTGTATCTCCCAATTTACGTTATTTACATTAGTGGTGTTGACGGTGGTTCGGTATCCTCCAGTGTCCCATAAAAAGGTAACAGGGCGGCCTCCGACCCTACCACTCACTCGAGGTCTTCCGGTTTCATCCCACCTTGTGTCACAACCATGTTGGTGAGGCCTGACACCATCATTCAGGCTCAGGGTACAATTCCCTGGATGGTGGTGTCTCCACCATGTTATTTTGTGGGCTCCGTCTTTCTGGCCCCTCCAAAGACAAACTGCATTGTTCTGCTCTTTCCTGTCTCAGGTTTGGACATTCTGTCTTCATGTGTCCCTCTTGGCCACAGTTACAGCGTTTAATTACTCTACCTTCAGTTCTCCCTGTTCCCGACCCTGTTCCATTTCCTCTGCCCTTCCTTGCCCCTTGATGGTGTGGCAGAGAGGCCCTCGGGGTGGGTCTCCTATCCTCATTTCTCCAGGCAGGTGCCTGACTTTTAACAGGCATCACCTTCCCATTAGGGAGTTTAGATGGTCTCTGTATCTCCTTTTCCCTTGCTCTACACATTTTCCTCAGTGACCATGCCTCAGTATGTGTGGGTTCAGAAGGATCAAATATTTCCAGTGCCTTTTTAGATTGAACGGTATAGTGAGACGCCAGTATCCACAACCGTCTAAATGGCCGCACTCTACTGCTGTTCCTACACTCCTTGGAACACCGTCCATAAATGGGATGCAAATGCAGTGGGATGTTCCCCTCTCCTCTGGTAAAATCTGTCTAGTGCGTCGACTGGGTCCCCTCTGTTAACACCCATAGCAGTCAATATTGCGTTCTTCAGTTCCCCACCATCTCATTGTAGATCCGGCAAAGCCGAGTGCATATTTGGATGGGACACATTATAATCAATCTCCTTTCCTTGAAGCTCTCTCTGATGGCTAGTTGCTTGGAAAAGCTCTTGAGTATCGTCTCTGAGCACACGTGTCCTGATATCCTGAGCAATATCTTTAAGTTGCTGTACACCGAACAGTGTGGTGTATGTTACAGTCTGAGTTTGATTTGCTGTCCTGCTCCCTCCTCTCTGAGAGTAATGAGGGGTGCCAATCGTGCAGACGGTAGCACTGACTCCCTATGGTAGGGGGTCGGTGAGAATTCCTAGGGAAATGGTATTTTATAATTATCGTAACCATATCTAGTAGCTTCATCTGCTGATTCATGCCAATCACTACCTCCATATTCACCTTCCACCCCCCCACCCCCCGCTCCCCCCAGGACTGGGTTTGCTCTGAGGTGAAATCAGAGGGAGACTGGCTTTGTTTTCTGGAGTGACTGAGGTGTTTTCAGAGAGTGAGTTTGTACTGATGAGAGACTGTGGAGAGATGACAGAGACTGTGTTTGTTCTGAGTGAAGATCGGACAGACTGGGTTTGGTCCGAGGGGAGATCGGACAGACTGGGTTTGGTCCGAGGGGAGATCGGACAGACTGGGTTTGGTCCGAGGGGAGATCGGACAGACTGGGTTTGGTCCGAGGGGAGATCGGACAGATTGGGTTTGGTCCGAGGGGAGATCGGACAGATTGGGTTTGGTCCGATGGGAGATCGGACGGACTGGGTTTGGTCCGAGGGGAGATCGGACGGACTGGGTTTGGTCCGAGGGGAGATCGGGCGGACTGGGTTTGGCCTGAGGGGAGATCGGACAGACTGGGTTTGGTCTGAGGAGAGATCGGACGGACTGGGTTTGGTCTGAGGGGGGATCGGACGGACTGGGTTTGGTCCGAGGGGAGATCGGACAGACTGGGTTTAGTCCGAGGGGAGATCGGACAGACTGGGTTTGGTCTGATGGGAGATCGGACAGACTGGGTTTGGTCTGATGGGAGATCGGACGGACTGGGTTTGGTCTGAGGGGGGATCGGACGGACTGGGTTTGGTCTGATTGGTGATAATAATAATGCCAAATAGTTTCACAGCTGAAAAGACTGAACTTGCCTTTTGGGGATGTGGTAAATGAGGAAGTAACTGGAAATATCTCCTCTTTCATTGCGGTAGGAAAAACAACACAGAACTATCAGTGACTTGTGCAAGATAAAGTTACAGATTGGCTTTATCAGTCACACATTCATCGAAATAAACAGTTTCTTGTGTCACAGACAGAGATGTACCACATCGAGCTGAGATGCACCCAGACAGGGTGCTGTCTATGGTGTTTGATAACTCTGGTCTTGTACTCACTGAAGTTTAGAAGAATGTTGGGGGGTGCAGTGGATCTCACTGAAACCCATACAATACTGAGAGACCTGGAGAGGATGTTTCCAATTGTGGGGAAGTCTTGGAACTGAGGGCACAGCCTCAGAATAGAAGGACGGCAATTTAGAACAGAGATGAGGAGGAATTTCTTTAGCCAGGGAGTGCTGAATCTGTGGAATTCATTTCCACAGGCAGCTGTGGAGGCCAAATCATTGAGCATATTTAAAGCAGAACTTGATAGGTTCCTGATTAGTCAGGGAGTTAAAGGTTGTGGGGAGAAGGGAGGAGAATGGGGTTGAGATGGAAAATAAATCAGACATGATGGAATGGTGGCGCTGACTTGATGGGCTGAATTGCTTAATTCTGCTGCTAAGTCTTATGGTGATGTAAAAAAGTTTATTCTTGTAAATTGTTTGTGCAATAAATTTTTAGAATCGCATTTCTGAGGTCACCCAGCTGTGGATTTGCTGAGAGGATGTGGAGTAGATGCAAGAGCCCGTGTTACAGTTCATTCCCAGAAGCTGTGTAACAGTGGACTGACTCTCTGATGTACGGGTGTACCCCGGCAGACTACAAGTCTGCTGGAAGATCATCAACTCAGTGACGAACGTACTTTGTGTCAGGGAATGTCGAGGAGGCTTATCCTGAAAGCAGAGCAGTGGAGACGATTCAGCCGTGAGCAATAACTTTAATAACAGACTGTACAATAACAATCCACAGGGGGCCATAAAACAAGAGAAACAGAAATTGAACACAACAAGGGGGGTTGTTTCAGCTAATGGGAGGCCCCTCCCATCTGCTGCTTTATTACAATATATATCTGAAGAGGCAAAGGGAAAATAATATGGAGTCATGAAGGTGAAGTCCCACTCTAAATCATCTCCTGAGGGAAATAGAAAGGCTGATGAATTGGCGAAGCAAGGTGCTTTTATTGGGCAGAAATGGCAGCTACAGGTTGGGAGTCTGGAAGGCAGAAGGGAAAACAGATTAAGGTTATGGATTTAACAGAGGAGTCCGCAATGGTTGACCAGAAGGGACATTAGAGGATTAGAGGAGTTAGAATTAGATTTTCCTTATGCCTTGATGATAATAAGGAATACAGTGGCGTCTTCAACTGGTTATATCCCATATAAACTCATGACCGGAAGGGATATGAAAGGAGGAGTTGTTAGGATTAGATTTGTCAGAACCTGATATCAATGGGTTTGTGTCAGAAAAGTGGTACAACAATTGGTAGAGACAGTGAAAGAGGTCAGTTATGCGGCAGCCTACCAAATAGGAAAGAAGAAGCAACAGAGTAAAGCCGGCTTTGACTCAAAAGTCAGTCCCATGGAATTAAACGCATGACAAAGAGTGATGACTAGAATACACCAACCCACTCATTTTTAAATCCAAGGTTTGCAGGGCCCTATGAAATTATAGACAAATCAAACCCTTCAGGGTACAGTGCTGACTTCTCAAAAATGGCTGGTACCATATCAACCAGCTGAAATTGGTGGGGGAGAAACAGGAATGTGATCACCATCAGCACATAACAATTGATGTACATGGTAGTCCTGATTTGGGGGACTTGAGGATGGAACAACTGTTCCAAGAAGATGGGAACATGCCCACTCAAGGAGGTGATTTTCATTTTCCACATCCTGAGAACCAGGGGAATTTTGTCAAAAAAATCAAAGGGAAAGGAAGATATGTCAGTGTTTGTCTCTCCTATCCCAAAGCAAAATTGGGTGAGGAAAAATGGATGCCTTGAATCCAAAGACAACTGGGAGTCTGGACTGGTTTGTCTAGAAAAACAAGTAGAACATATGCACAAAATAATTTTAATATTATGAATATTTAAATATTTCAGATTTTGTCAGTGGCCAGGCCCTTTCCAGGTTTTCAAAACTATTAGAAAAATCTCTACTCCATACCCACAAGTGATGGAAACTACACCAGAGCCTAAATGTAGTGAGACCCAGCGTAACACAAATGGGACAGGTTTAGTGTTAGGAGATACAGGGGAATTTGACACTTTGGTACCAGGGCACGAGCGCTCGTAGATAATTTTTAATCTAACTGAAATAATGGTGCCTGAATAGTGCTCACCTACAACAAAACAATTATTTACTCACCCTTATGAGAGACAACTAAGCAGAGCGAGGTTAGGTCAGTCAAAAACAGTAGGAAGGAGGACTACTGGAATTAGTGGGAGTAGGTTATGCATCAGGGGTAGCAACAGTCAACAGCCTCGATATAGCAGAATTAGAAAACCAGACACGGTCCCTCCAGCAGAAAATAAGGGATATTACTGGAGAGAATTACAGAGATCGGGTACAAACTAATCAGATTGGTTGAGATGCATCCAGGTAACCCTGATACTGGTAAATTTCTGTAGCCCCTTCATGATACAACAAATCCGATTACTGACCACATAGACCTCACGTCTAAGGAAATACAGAAAACTGAGATCCGTGCTACGTATGCTAGTTGGTTGCTCACCATGACTGGCACTAATTTGTTGCAACTTGATTCACATCAAGGAGCAAACTGGGTCTCAGATGAGCATCTAAAAGAATGGGTTGGAGAAAGGGTGCCATTGTATCATATCAGAAGCCTTACGGTAACCAACAGAGAACTCGATACCCGTGATGATGGTAAAGGAAGGTTTTTTAATGTCAGAGCGGTATTCCATATTTTCCCCATATGGAAATAATTCAACCTACACTTTGAAAAAATGTTCACAATGTTGGAAAGTATCATCAGAATACATAGATATCCTTAAGTAACCCACTGATATATGCTACTGTTATGAATGATACTGGGAAAGGGAGCAATTTATGAAGATGCTATCAAGGGGGAGACAACTGGTCTTGTCCCGAAGAAATGACAAAGCAGAAGCTTAAAAACTGTACTTATCAAAATTATTCATTGTCTATTTTGCCTGTGAATAACTCGGCTTTCTTACAATATACATTGGTGGGACAGACATATTACATAGCAACAGGGGCCACAAGTTATACCAAGGGATGGAAACAATGCCCTTTGGAAAGTCACAATATCACAAGAGGGAATGTGAGTTTAGACCTGGCCATTGGAGGATGAACTTTGCCTCAGCCAGGGGGAGAACTTCAAGACTCGATGCACAGATACAGATCAATATCTGTGAGACTGTGTTGTTACTGAGTTGCCACCAATTCCTCACTTGACTGCAGACTGGACACGTGTTGTGGCAGAGGAAACGGAGATAATCCATCGATGGACTAAACACACTAAAGTAATTAAAACACACGCTGGAGAAGCAAATGAAATATTGAGTCACCAGGCTTTATGGAGTAAGTTTTGGAATTGGAGGACAAATGTTCAAATACATCCATGGGTAAGAATAGTATCACATACTGCTGCAATACTAACTTTACGTCCCCTGATAATTGTATTGCTCAATGTATATCAACTGAGAAGATGCAATAATGGAAAAAAAAATCGAGGATAAGTTTTTCATGAAAAAGCAGAGACGATTGTCAGTATAAAGTGGGTGAAGTTAGTAAATGTTAATATTATTTATAGAATGTAAGTGTTACACACCTACAAGGCAGTCCTATGGGCAGTCATCTGAATGAGAGGAGGATAATGATCTCAAGATAAATATCTTTGGATGAAGAGGAGGAAGATGTTGGCCAGAAGAAACTACAGTCTACAATTAGTGGATTTGATGAATCAAGGTCAGGGGAAGGAGACAGACCAGTTGTCTTTGTTCCCTCAGCCCCCATTTTGTGGATTCTGAACTATATTCTTGCTCTTGGATAATCTAATCAGAGCAACTGAAAGTGGAAATAAGAAACTTCAGGACCCTAAGGACCTGCTGAACCTGAGCCCATTCTCGGAGGAGTAGCTACTTATTATGTAAAATGCCGGACCTACCAAAGAATCAATCTGTAATCTCGTTAGACTCTGTCTGGGTCGCCTAGTTTAATGGGTTTGGACCAGTCAGAGTTGAAAGACTCAAATACACAAGTCTGGGGTGGGCAGGACCAGGAAACAATGTTGGTTGTAACCCTGTACAATGACCAGTAAGAAGGTGACCCACCTAGGTCAGGTGACCTTGAGCCAAAGAGATGGAGATCCACCAGTTCAATTGATGAGGAACAGTATAAGATTCAGGAGCTCCAAATACGTAGGAGCCATAACTCTCCCGCAGTCAGAGAACAACCATCACGGATAAGGAGGACATGTGGAGATCGAGACCATGAGGAACACCTAGCCAGCGTGGACTCATTTCCCAGATAATTGCTTTCCTCTTCATTCACTATTCATGGAGGGTCAGGGATCCCAGTAGGGTGCACACAGGTAGTTAGTTGGAGAACCCACATTCTTTTCAGTTGTGAAGTTGCTCATCAGTAAATGCAGATTCTCTGTACCACACTGATCATCGTTACAAGTGGTGCTTCGTGTAACAGTCCACAGAGTAGACCCTGATTCTCCAATCTCACTTCACTTCCTCCTCAGAAAAAGAGAGCGCTATGTGGAAGGGAACTTCTAGGCAGTGCCTAAAGTAGTTTACATGGTCGGCACAACATTGTGGGCCGAATGGCCTATAATGCACTGTAGATTTTCTATCTTCCTATGTTTCCAACACACTTTCCTCAGGACAAGCCCAGTCTGTCCAACCACTCATCAGAACAAATCCAATCTCTCTAATCTCCCCTCAGAACAAATCCAATCTCTCTAATATCCTATATGAAAAAAGAAATTGTCTCTGATCTCACCTCAGAATAAAGCCAGACTCTCTAATCTCCCATCAGAACAGACCCAGTCCGACCAATCTTTCCTCAGAAAAAATAGTGTCTGCGATCTACACTCAGAACACACCCAGTCCCTCCAGTCTTCCATCAGAACAAATCCAGTATTAAATCAATTCCTTCAGCGGTTTGATCGGGGCACGAGTGCGCAAGCGCGTGGACGTCAGCCAGTGAGAACAGCGGGAGGAGTTTAAAAGGAGACAGCTTTACAGAGCAGGCACTATAGTAGAGGGAAACAGACGAGGAAGGCTTTGACTCAACAGGGCTTCGGCGGTAATGGGTCGAGGCCAGGTAGGTATCTGTGTAGAATACAGACAGGAAGAATGTGTGTGAAGCCGGTGTTCTGTTTTCGGTGTCCGATGTGGGAGGTCCTGGAGACTCCCAGCCTCTTGGACGGCCACATCTGCACCAGGTGTGTCGAGCTGCAGCTTCTTAGGGACCGTGTTAGGGAACTGGAGCTGCAGCTCGATGACCTTCGTGTGGTCAGGGAGAGCAAGGAGGTGATAGAGAGGAGCTTTTGGCAGGTAGTTACACCAGGGCCTCGAGAGTTAGGTAAATGGGTAACAGTCAGGAGAGGGAAGGACAAGAGCCAGATACTAGACAGTACCCTTGTGGCTGTTCGCCTTAACAGTAAGTACTCCTGTTTGAGTACTGTTGGGAGGAACAGCCTAGCAGGGGGAAACAACAGTGGTCGCGTCTCTGGCACAGAGTCTGGCCCTGTGTCTCAGAAGGGTAGGGAAAGGAAGAGGATGGCAGCAGTGATTGGGGACTCCATAATTAGGGGGTCAGATAGGTGATTCTGTGGACGCAGGAAAGAAACACGGATGGTAGTTTGCCTCGATGGTGCCAGGGTCCAGGATGTTTCTGATCGCATCCACGTTATCCTGAAGTGGGAAGGAGAACAGCCAGAGGTCGTGGTACATATTGATACCAATGACACTGGTAGGAAAAGGGAGGAGGTCCTGAAAGCGGACTACAGGGAGTTAGGGAGGAAGTTGAGAAGCAGGACCACATCTCGGGATTACTGCCTGTGCCATGTGACACTGAGCACAGGAATAGAGTGAGGTGGAGGATAAATGCGTGGCTGAGGGATTGGAGCAGGGGGTAGGGATTCAGATTTCTGGATCATTGGGACCTCTTTTGGGGCAGGTGTGACCTGTACAAAAAGGTCGGGTTGTGTTAAATCTGTGTGGGGAGAGGGTGTTGGGTTTGGTGCTGTCGGCACTGTATTTTTTGTGAGGGAGGGGATTGGGGTCTTGGGGCTTTTGATCTTCTGACGATCATCTTCCAGGTGGGCGATCTGTTGGCTGTTGTGCGAGGGAGGGAGGTGGGGGGGTTGAGGTTGCGAGATTTTTCTATTTCCGTTTTGTGTGGGGGTATTGAATCCCATGGTTTTTCTGGATACCATGGTTATCTGGAGAAGATGAATATCAGAGTTGTATTCTACATGCAAACTTTGACAATAAAATGAACCTTTGATCCTTTCCCCATAGACGCAGCCCGACCTGCTGAGTTCCTCCAGTATTTTGTGTGTGTTGCTCTGGATTTCCAGCAACGGCAGATTTTCTCCTGTTTATGACCATGATTGTTCTTGGTAATTTTTCTACAAAAGTGGTTTCCATCGCCTTCTTCTGAGCAGTGTCTGTACAGGACGGGTGAGTCCAGCCATTATCAATACTCGTCAGAGATTGTCTGCCTGGTGTCAGTGGTCGCATAACTAGAATTTGTGATCTGCACCAGCTGCTTGTATGACCATCCACCACCTGATCCCATGGATTCACGTGAACCCAATCGGGGGCGAAGCAGGGGCTACACCTCGCCCAAGGGTAAAGTGAAGGCTAGTGGAGGGTAGGAGTGTCTTACACCTCCTTTGGTAAAGACATATCTTCACCCTGACACCCTGTTATACATTGCAATACATATTAATAAAAAACTGTAAATTTCAATAAGAAATATATACCTACATGTATAATTTTATATTAAATAAATATCACAAAAAGAGGGAAAAAAGGAAACAAAGTGAGCTGGTCCTCACTTTTCCGATTTTCCATTCAGAAATCCGACGGCAGAAAGGAAGAAACTCTTCCTGAAACGTTGAGTGTGTGTCTTCTCTGGGAAGCTTCCTGATCCTCCGTTAGAACTCCACTCATTCCTCCCAGGCTCAGGCAAGGCCCTGGAGGAACACTGTTTTGTTTTGCTGTATGCGCGTGTGGCTGATTGACAATTAAACTTGAGCTTGAATGTGGCGACGGGTTCTTTTCTGGGTCTGATCTACAGTCAGATCTCACTCGGGGACAGACAGATAAACCCGGGAGTGAGGGTTGAGTAGAGAAAGGATAATGGTAGCAGGCTTCACTTGCTGCCCCCAAAACCCACCCCGTCCCCTCCAGAACGTGTCAATGGTCTCTTACTTGCAGTCGGATCTCACTCTGGATCACATGGTTAAATGGGGGTTTGACGTAGGATGAATAATCATGCTTCCCTTTCCCAAACTCAGCCAGACACAGGTTGCTGTGACTGTCTCCCTCACTCAGCTGCTTTATCCTGATCAAGATGTTTCCCCCCTCTGGGTTCCTGACGAGCTCGTACCGAGTCACTCCACTTTCCGCTGCCCATGATCCATTTCGAATACACCTGAAGGTGACAATGTGTCGGTAGGGATCCTTCCTCATCCACGTCACCGTGTGTGCGGTGAGGCTCTGCCGAGGCCGTGTGAACACACAGGGTAACGTGGCCGAAGCTCCCTCGGTTCCAGTCATCACAGAGACACTCTCACTGGGAGCTGAGGGAAGGACAGGCAATCTTCCGTGAGTTATATATACACACTCCTTATGGACTGTTTGTCCCACTCCCATCTTTCCTTTTTTACCATCCATCCTTTCCTGGGTCCCTTTAATCCAGTTCCCACTCCCTTACCAAGTTAGTTTAAACCCTCCCCAACAGCTCTAATAAACCTACCCATGGGAATATTGGTCCCGTTCAGGTTCAGGTGAACTCATCAATTTTATGCAGGTCCTGCCTTCCCCCAGAGGAGATCCCAATGACCCCAGAACCTCAAGTCCTGCCCCCTGCGCCAGCTTCTCAGCCACACGTTAATTTGCCAAAACATCCTGTTTCTACCCTCACTGGCGCATGGCACAGGAAGCAATCCAGAAATTATTACCCTGGATGTCCTGCTTCTCAGCTTCTACCTAGCTCTCTAAATTCCCTTTTCAGGACAACTTTGCATTTTGTTCCTATGCCATTGGTACCAATATGTACCAAGACATCTGGCTGCTCTCCCTCCCCCTCCAAAATGTTGCAGACACAATCCGAGATGTCCCTGACCCTGGCACCTGGGAGACAACGTACCATTCAGGCATCCTGTTCACATCCACAAAATGTTCTACCTGTTCCCCTGACTAATGAGTCCCCATCACTACCGCTGCCCTCTTTCCCTTCTGCACCACAGACCTATGCTCAGTGCCAGTAACTCGGTCTCCGTGGCATTCCCTGGGAAGTCGTGTGCCACAACAGAATCCAAAATGGTGTACTTACTATTGAGGGGAATGGCCACAGGGGTGCTCTGCACAAACTGCCTGTTCACATTTCCATTTCTCCTGACAGTCACCCAACTACTCACTTCCTGCAACCTAGGGGTGGCTACTTCCCTATAACTCTCAAACAAGAGAAAATCTGCAAACGCTGGAAATCCAAGCAATGCTCTCAAAATGCTGGAGGAACTCAGCAGGACAGGCAGCTTCAAATGTCTAGTTGACATTTTGGGCTCTTACTCTATCCTGCAGCCACCTTATCAGGGATAGGGTTCCTCTTGTCCTCACCTACCACCCCACCAGCCTCTGCATCCAGCATATAATTCTCTGGAACTTCTGCCACCTTCAACAGGATCCCACAACCAAATATACCTTTCCCTCTCCCCACCCCACCCCCACTATCCAAAGGGATCAATCCCTACATGACTCCATTGTCCATTCATCCATCCCCACGATCTCCCTCCTGTCACTTATCCTTACAAGCAGAAGCAGTGTTACACCTGTCCCTACACTTCCTCCCTCACTACCATTCAGGGCCCTAAACAGTCCTTCCAGATGAGGCGACTGTGAGTCTGTTGGGGTCATATACTGTGTTTGCTGCTCCTGATGTGGCCCCCTACATAACGTGACGTAGATTGGGAGTCCGCTTTGCCGAGCACCTATGCTCCATCTGCCAGAAAAAGCAGGATCTCGCAGTGGCCACCTATTTTAATTCCACTGTGTCCATCCATGGCCTCCTCCACTATTGCAATGAGACCACACCTAGATTGGAGGAACAACTCCTTATATTCTGGTTGTGTAGCCCCCAACCTGATGGCATGAACATTCTGCAGTGGTTCCCACCCTACCCCCTCCTTCACTATTACCCATCCCCTTTTCCCTGCCTCACCTCATCTCCTTGCCCGCCCATTGCCTCCCTTTGATGTTTCAGGTTCTTGGATCATTGGGATCTCTTCTGGGGGAGGTATGACCTGTTCAAAAGAGACGGGTTGCACAGGAAAGAGGAAGAAGAGGGCAGCAGTAGTGATAGGGGACTCATTAGTCAGGGGAACAGGTAGAACATTCTGTGGATGTGAACGGGATGCCTGAATGGTACGTTGTCTCCCAGGTGCCAGGGTCAGGGACATCTCGGATTGTGTCCGCAACATTTTGGAGGGGGAGGGACAGCAGCCAGATGTCTTGGTACATATTGGTACCAATGGCATAGGAACAAAATGTGAAGAGGAGGTCCTGAAAAGAAAATTTAGAGAGCTAGGTTAGAAATCTGGATTAAATCTGGATATAATTTCTGGATTGCTGTCTGTGCCATGCGCCAGTGAGAGTAGAAACAGAATGTTTTGGCAGATTAATGTGTGGCTGAGATGCTGGTGCAGCGGGGCAGGACTGAGGTTCCTGGATCATTGGGATCTGGGGGAGGTATGACCTGCATAAAAGTGATGAGTGCACCTGAACCCAAATGGGACCAATATTCTCATGGGTGGGTTTGTTAGAGCTGTTGAGGAGGGTTTAAGGTAATCTGGCATTGGGGTGGGAACTGGAGTGAAGTGGCTCAGGAAAGGAGGGATGGTAAAAAAGCAAAGATAGAATTCAGTCAGGCTGTCAGGAAGGACAGGCAGATGATAGGATGTAATTGTAGACCAGCAGAATGAGTATCGGTGCATTTGGGATGCAGAAACCAAAATAGTAAATATGATACTCAAAGTGTTATATCTCAATGCACAGAGTATAAGAAATAAGGTGGATGATCATGTTGCACTGGTGGACATAAGGACAAAGGAATGATGTGGTAATCACTGATTCATGGCTGAAGGATGGTTGTAGTTGGGAGCCAAATGACCAAGACTACACATTGTATCAGAGGGATAGGAAGGTAGGCAGAGGGGGTGGTGTGGCTCTGCTGGTAAAGAATGGCATCAAATCAGTAGAAAGATGTGAAATCGGATCAGAAGAATTTGAATCCTTGTGGGTTGAGTTAAGAAACTGCAAGGGTAAAAGGACCCTGATGGTGCTTATATACAAGTCTCCCAACAGTAGCTTGGATGTGGACAACAGATTTGAATGGGAAATAGAAAGAGTATGTCAAAAGAGCAATGTTATGTTTATCGTGGGAGATTTCAACTTGCAGGTTGATTGGGAAAATCAGGTTGGTCATGGATCTCAGGAAAGTGAGTTTGTTGAACACCTAAGAGATGGCTTTTTAGATCAGTTTGTCATTGAGCCTAATAGGGGATCAGTTATACTGAACTTGATGTTTTGTAATGAACTGGAGGTGATAGGTGCGTTTAAGGTAAAAGAACCTCTCGGAGACAGTAATTACAATATGATTAAGTTCAACTTGACATTTGATAGGGAGAAAGTAAAGTCTGATGTAGCAGCCTTTCAGTGGAGTAAAGGAAATTACAGTGGTATGAGAGAGGAGTGGGCCAAAGTAAAGTTAAAGAATTTGCTAGCAGGAATGACAGCAGAGCCACAATGGTGTGAGTTCCTGGAAAAATGAGGAAGGAGCAGAATAGATGTATTCCAAAAATGAAGAAATACTTAAATGGGGAAATAGTACAACCGTGGCTGACAAGGGAAGTCAAAGCTAAGGTAAAAGCAAAAGAGAGGACATACAACAAAGCAAAAATGAGTGGGAAGACAGAAGATGGGGAAGCTTTTAAAACCCTACCAAGATCAACTGAAAGAATCTTTAGGAGGGAAATGATGAAATATGAAAGCAGGCTAGCAAGCAATATCAAGGTGGATAGTGAAAGCTTTTTCAAATATGTAAAAATTAAAAGAGAGATGAGAGCGGATTTCGGACCGCTAGAAAATGAGGCTGGAGAAATAATAACGAGGGATAAGGAGATGATTGATGAATCATCAGGCTTCACTGTGGAAGACACTCACAGTGTTTCAGATGTTGAAGGGTGTGAGGGAAAAGAAGTGGGTGCAGTTACTATTACAAGGGAGAACTTGCTCAAAAAGCTGAAAGATCTAAGGGTATATTAGTCACCTGGACCAGATGAACTGCATCCTAGAGTTCTGAAAGAGGTAACAGTCGAGATTCTGGAGGAATTTATAACGATCTTTCAAATCAATCATTGGACTGGCATGGTGCCAGAGGACTGGAAAATTGCAAATGTCACTACACTCTTTAAGAAAGGAGGAAGGCAGCAGAAAGGAAATTATAAATCAGTTGGCCTGACCTCAGTGGCTGGGAAGTTGATTGAATGAATTGTTAAGGATGAAGTTATGCAGTACTTGGTGACACAGGACAAGAGAGGACAAAGTCAGCATGGTTTCCTTAAAGGAGCGAGTGGGAATAAAAGGATCTTTTTCTGGTTGGCTGCCAGTGACTAGTGGTATTCCACAGGGGTCAGTGTTCAGACCACTTCATTTTATGCTGCATATCATTTTTTTTTTTCAATCTGGGGTGCCTTAAGGCAACTTGTGTGGCAGCAAAACTCTCATTGGATACGATTAAATATTCTCGTTTCAGCCTGATACAGCTAAAAACACAACCGCTTCCACGGTCAGTGTAGTCAACAAAGATGTCTTAATGTGGTTAAATGAACTATTGCTGCTTGAAACAGACAGAAACAAGCTAAAACAGTTTCAGTGTGTGAGTGTGTGTGTGAGTGTGTGTGGGTGAGTGTGTGTGTGTGTGTGTGTGAGTGTGTGTGAGTGAGTGTGAGTGTGTGTGTGTGTGAGTATGAGTGTGTGTGTGAGTGTGTGTGTGAGAGTGTGAGTGAAAGTGTGAGTGTGAGTGTGCGTGTGAGTGTGTGTGTGTGTGAGTGTGTGTGTGTGTGTGTGTGTGTGTGTGTGGTGGTGCCTGCAAAGACTCGCTTTACATTCGCAAACCAAAAGCTGTGGATGAACCAGGAGGTACATCATTTGCTGAAGGCTACATCTGTGGCATTCTGGACTGGTGACCGAGATCTGTACCAAAAAACCAGTTCTGAATCGTGGAGGGCTATTTTAAGGGCAAAGAGACAATTTTGAATGAAGTTGGAGGTGACATTGGATGCACGGCAACTCTGGCAGGGTATGCAAGACATTACTTCCTACAAAGCGAAACCCAAATAGCATGAATGGACACGATGCCTCAGTACCAGATGAACTCAACACCTTCTATGCCCACTTTGAAAGGGAGAACACAATTACAGCTGTGATGATCCCTGCTGCACCAGATGACCCTGTGACCTCTGACTCGGAGACCAGTGTTAGGCTATCTTTAAAGAGGTTGAACCCTCGCAAGGCGGAAGGTCGGGAGCATTCAAGGACATTTTCAAACTTTCACTGCTACAGGCGGAAGTTCCCACTTGCTTCAAAAAGGCAACAATTACACCGGTGCCTAAGAAGAATAATGTGAGCTGCCTTAATGACTATCGCCCAGTAGCACTCACATCAGCAGTGAAGAAATGCTTTGAGAGGTTGGTTATGACAAGACTGAACTCCTGCCCCCTCAGCAAGGAACTGGACCCACTGCAATTTGCGTATCACCACAATAGGTCAACAGCAGATGCAATCTCAATGGCTCTTCATACGGCCTTAGACCACTTGGACAATACAAAAACCTATGTCAGGATGCTGTCTTTGGGAACAGTCCCTCCTCTTCATCCACCCCCCACCCTGAGCCCAGTTAACAGATAGGGGGCATTCGGTTGTCCTGCCCTGCTCCACCTGTCAATATGACCATGGCTGACCGTCGACTTCAGGATCCTTAACCACAATACCTTTGGCAGTGAGACATTATACAGGAACTCAGCAAGTCAGGCAGCATCTATGAAAGGAAGTCGACGTTTTGGGCCAAGATATTTCATCATGACTCAGGTGTTTATTCCTTTCCATTGATGCTGCGAGACTTGCTGGGATCCACCAGAATTTGTATGTGTTACTCTAGATTTCTAGACTCCCTTTATTTATGATTTGGCATTATGAAATTGTTCCTTCTTGAAAATATTTTGGGACTCGGCCGCCTCTGCATTCTATGCTGGAGACAATTCTGTAATGTTCACTTCACTTGGAGCTAGGGAAATTTAAAGTATCTTCGGTCTGGTACCATGTGTGTCCCATGGCTGTGGCCAGAGGTCTTGTACGTCACATTGAGTATGAACAACTAAAGTGAAGGATGAATCTGCTATTGGTACCCTACCCTGACACTAACTACAGGAAACTGCAAAGACAACCCTAGAGTCCTTCACCCTCTCCTCAGTGCTTTGGACTTCTCACTCACTGCACTTTACTTCCTGACCCTGAAATACTGACTTTTTTTTCAGTTGCTGTAGAATATTGAGGAACTGTCAAACTGCACTTACGACTCACAAGAACCACAATGTTGACCACTGAAAAGAAGAAGAGGTCGAACAGAGGGTAAAGTTATTCTAAGAACTTAAGGGAACAACTGCAGAGTGTGCCTCAATGCACTCACCATATTCTGTGTAAAACAAACCTGCCCTGCTCTTTAAACTGCACACCCTCCCCAACCAACACACATACACAAAGCTTAAGGTAGTGCTTGTGCTATTTGTAGCAATGGAGCAGTTTGGGAAAAGTTTGTTCTCCTTCTCTGATGAAAGATGTGCTGGCATTGGGGGGGACCTAGAGGAGGGTGAGAAGAAAGATTCCAGGAGTGAAATGGTTAACACATGAGAATCGTTTGACAGCTCTGGGCCTGTCCTCACTGCAGTTTGGAAGAATGAGGGGACATCTCACTGAACCCTGTTGAATATTGAAAGCCTGAGATAGAGTTGAAGTGGGGACGATGTTTTTAATGTGGATGAGTCTAGGACCAGAGGGAATGAATCAGAATTGAGTGATTTCCATTTAGAACAGAGCTGAGGAGGAATATGGTTTGACAGGTGGTAATGAATTGTGGAATTCATTGGCACTAACGGCTGTGTATGCCAAATCATTGAGTATATTTAAAGTTGAGGAGGATAGGTTATTGGTGTCAGGGCATCAAAGGTTACGGGAAGAAGGCAGAAGAGAGGGATCCAGTGGGATAATAAAACAGTCATGATGACATAGCAGGGGATAGTCGATGGGCCGAACGGCCAAATTATTCTCCTATGTGTTGTGGTCTTAACTACAAAAGCCTTTACAAACTCACTGTGAACTAAGTCGTGTAAACACACTGGCAAGAATATGACAATACCCTATCACACACAATTTCATATAGAGGAAAAGGTGCAACAGACATGAAATGTGACGGATAATCAAACATTTCACAGTCAAAGGCATTTAGATCACGTCTTCCCCATTCTGAAATTTGTTCTGAGCAACAACTGAACCTTTCAAACATCTCTGCACTGTGCTGCTGCCACATGAGTGATTGAAGGGGTTTAATTGAGCTGGAGCTCTGTAATTAGGGATGTTTCATAGGGTTTTGTGTTGGGACCTCTGCTGTTTGTGATGTACGTAAATGACCTGGATACAAATGCAGATTGGTGGGTTATTAAGTTTGTAGATGACACTAAGATTAGTGGATTGTGGGTTGTGTAGCAGACTGGCAAAGAATACAATACGATATATATCAGTAGTAGATCTGGACAGATGGAGTTTAACTCAGATAAAAGTGGGGTTTTACACCTTGGTAGGGAAATTGCAAGGAGACAATACACTGTCAGGCAAGACTGTCAACAGGTGCGTTTTGCACCTTGGACCCAGAGGAACACTGTTTCATTTGATTGTTTTCAAGTGCACGGGTGAATGACAATTGAACTTGAACAAACTCATTAACATTTCACACTACAGCCACATGTCTCTCAATCCCATAGATCAGACGTATACAGCCCTGTCCGTCACACGCAACGTCCTCCCCACCATTGAGCACATTTAAAAGCAGCACCCATCATTTAGGGCACCCACCGTCCAGCCCACTCTCCCTTCTCTCTTGCTGCTATCAGGAAGAAGATAAATGCCCCTTAGGTTGAGGGAGAGTTATTACCCTTCAGTCATCAGGTTTCTGAAATAGTGTGGATGACTTCACCTACCTCAGCACAAAACTGATCACTGAACACAGCTCGTGAACTCAGTTTCAAGGATTCTGCAACTTACATTCTGCATATTGTTATCTATCTATCTATCTATCTATTACTTGTTATTTTTTGACAGCTGGTCTTCTTTTGCACAATGGTTACTTGTCAGTTCTAACTTTACTCGCTTTTTCCCTCTCAGGGAAAATTCATCCCTTTAAACCCACCCACCACTGTGAGACCCGTTAACAGGTGTAGGCCATTTGTCTGACCGACCCTGCTCCCCCAGTCAACGCAATCATGATGGACCGTTCACCTCAGGATCAATCCTTTCTCTCCCTCCTCAGCCCCGATCCCCAGCCCCTTCCTCGTAACCTTTGATGCCCTGTCCAGTCAAGAACTTATCAATCACTGCCTTAAAAAACCCAGTGACTTGGTCACTACAGCTGCCTGTGGTGACAAATTCCACAAATTCATTACCCTCTGACTAAAGAAATGTCTCCACATCTCTGTTTTAAATGGACACCCCTCTATCCTAAGATTGTGCCCTCTTGTTCTAGACTCCCCCACCATGGAAAACTTCCTTTCCATATCTACTCTGTCCAGACCTTTCAACAATTGGAAGGTTTCAATGAGAACCCCCCCCCCCATCCATCTAAATTCCAGTGAGTACAGTCCCAGAGCATCAAACGTTCGTCATATGATTACCCTTTCATTTCCAGAATCTTCCTTGTGAACCTGCCCTGAACCCTCCCCAATGCCAGCACCTCTTTTCTCAGATGAGGAGTCCAAAACTGGTCACAATACTCATGATGAGGCCTCACCAATAGGTTCAATAGGTACACTTAATGCCAGAGAAATCTGTACAATATACAAATTCTTTTTCTTCACTAACATCCATGAAAACAGACGAGTGTCCCAAAGCATGAATGACAGTTAAACGTTAGAACCCAAAGCCCTCCCCCGGCTCCCCCCTCCATCGCACAAGCAGCAGCAAGGCAAAGCTCCCCCCCCCCAGCAAAGCATCAATAAAGACACAGACTTGCAGAACCCCAAAGACTATCCGTTCCCCTGGTAATTCGACATACCACAGGTTCTCTCTCCCACTTATAAGGGAAAAAGAGATGTTCCCATATCTCAGCGAGAGGGGATGCATAATGAACAACTGATTTATGATGTTAAAAGTTTGCTGCGTCGCATTTTCCGAGCTCTGAGCCCAGAGAATCAGCCCCGAGGCTCAAGTCTTGGACACACAATAGACAATAGGTGCAGGAGTAGGCCATTTGGCCCTTCGAGTCAGCACCACCATTCAATGTGACCATGGTTGATCATCTATAATCAGTACCCCATTCCTGCCTTCTCCCCATATCCTTTGACTCCGCTATCTTTAAGAACTTTACCTAACTCTTTCTTGAAAGCATCCAGAGAATTAGCCTCCACTGCCTTCTGAGGCAGAGCATTCCATAGATCCACAACTCTCTGGGTGAAAAGGTTTTTCCTCAACTCTGTTCTAAATGGCTTACCCCTTATTCTTAAACTGTGACCTCTGGTTCTGGACCCTTATTCTTAAACTGTGGCCTCTGGTTCTGGAACACAACAGGCAGCTAACCCACTGCTCCTGATGTTCCATGCTCTCCCGCAATGCCTCAGTCAGGGGCACCGGCCTTGAATTCCCCGTCTCCAGAACCACGAAAATCCGGCACCCTGAAGGCGAGCTTGCAGGCCTCGTCCTCGGGGTATCAAAAAGCGCCGGTCGTGAGGCCCTGAGAGCGGGTCCCATTCCCGCAAAGAACCAAAGTCAGGGTGTAACTCTGGGTCAGGGTCTTAAAAAGATCCTTCAAAAGCAAAAAAAACATATTGAAGATAGAAAAAGAGCTGTTTTGGAAGATGCAAGCAAAAGAGTCGCCATTTGGCGCCATCTTCATTTTGCTCCACCCTTCCAGTGCCTTATAAAGCTTCAGCATCACATTTTGTCATTTTGTCACTCATAGTTCAGTCCCTCCCCACCTACATCCAGAATACATCCCATGCTCTCCACCACTTCAATAACTTCCAGTTCCCCGGTCCTGACCGCTTTCTTTTCACAATGGATGTCCAATCCTTATACACTTCCATTCCCCATCTAGAAGGCCTCAACCCCATCCGCTACTTTCTGGACAATAGACCTCACCAGTTCCCCAACACCACCACACTCCTCCGGTTGGCAGAACTGGTACTCACACTTAATAACTTCTCTTTCGACTCTTCCCACTTTCTTCAGACCAAGGGTGTAGCTATGGGCACTCGCATGGGCCCCAGCTATGCCTGCCTCTTTGTTGGTTATGTGGAAGAGTCTATGCTCCAAATCTATACTGGTGCTTCTCCCCAACTTTTCCTTCAATACATTAACAACTACATTGGTGCTGCTTCCCGCACTCATGCTGAGCTCGCCAATTTCATCGAATTTGCCTCTAACTTCCACCCAGCCCTCAAATTCACTTGGTCCATCTCTGACACTTCTCTCCCCTTTCTCGATCTCTGGACACAGACTGTCTACTAACATCTTCTATAAACTGAAGGACTCTCATAACTACCTCGACTATCCCTCTTCCCATCCTGCCAAATGCGAAAATGCTATTCCCTATTCCCAGTTCCTTCGTCTTCGCCGCATCTGGTCCCAGGTTGAGGCTTTCTGTTCCAGGACATCTCAGATGTCCTCTTTCTTTGAGGATCATGGTTTCCCTTCTGCTGTCATCAATGATGCTCTCACCTGCATCTCCTTCATTTCCCGCACTTCAGCCCTTACCCCATCCTCCCGTCACCACAACAGGGACCGAATTCCCCTCAAACAGCCTCAAAACTGAGGAGGGACATTTTAGAACAGAGGTGAGGAGGAATTTTTTTAGCCAGAGATCAGTGGATCTGTGAAATTCTCTGCAACTGACTGCTGTAGAGGCCAAGTCCGTGCTTATATTTGTGTAGGCCCGTGGCGAAGTGGTTAAGGCTTTGTGCTAGCGATCTGAAGGTCGTTAGTTCGAGCCTCAGCCGAGGCGATAGGCAGGAAAGATGAAGAAGGAATGTAAGCGTGTGTCCTTGAGCAAGGGACTTAACCACACACTGCTCCTGCATGTTCCAAACCACCAGTGGCGGCGGTTGGTGCTGTATGGACAAGACAAGGTGAAAGTTGATCGGTCAGGGCATCAAAGGATATGGTGAGAAGGCAGGTGTATGGGGCAGAGTGGGATTAGCCATGATGGAATGGCAGAGCCGACTCGATGAGCGGAATGGCGTAATTCTGATCCTATGTTTACATTCTTATGGGAATGCAGATTGTTTCAGAAGGGTGAAACAGAGAGAAGGCCAGGACGTCCCTGTACGCTAAAAGCAGGAGTTCAGCAGTGACAGTTTGGAAGCAAATGTTACATTGAACTTCATTGCAAGGTGATTTGAGAACAGAAGAAAGAATGTTGCTGCAGCTGTACAGGGCCTTAGAGAGAACCTATCTGAAGTTTGTGCAGTTTGGAGTTTGTCTTTGTTGGGATGATTTATCAGAGAGCGAATGTAGTGAAGGTGGATGAAGAAACCAGAGGGAGCAGGAATAATGCCTGATGAGAGATTGAATGAGTTGGCCCCATAGACACTGGAGTTGAGAGGAATGTCTAAGAACTCATAGAACCGTGTAAGATTCTAACAGGACAGGATAAATATCAGAGAGCATGGAACCAGAAAACACAGACACTGGAAAATCAGAAAGCTATTTGGAAATGGGAACAGAAATGTCTACACCCGGCTGGTGGTAAACATATGGAGCGAGGAGGCCCGGTCTGCTGAAACTGTTTGGAAAACTGGTCTTCTCAGCCTCCCTTGGTGGATCGGTCTCGTCCACCTCTGTGGACAGAACAAGATCAATTAATGTGATCCACGGCAGTTGTACAATGAGACCAAATCTGGCATCCCTCTTCACTTATAATTTCGGAAGGGAATAGGATCGAGACATGAACGGAATTCCCAAAGGGTAGATTTTATCGTCGGTGTAAGCGTTCGATACATATATGGTTTTGAGCCCATATACACATCAAATTGGAAGCTTTACGGTAACGCAGCAATATAGGTAGTGGTGTTGCTAGGAAGCCGAATGGCCTTAGGCTATAGGATAGTATTGATCAAATAGTATGGTTCTTAGATTAAGACCATAAAACAACGGAGCAGAAATAGAAGATTCAGCCATTCTATTCTGCTCTGACATTTGATTGTGGTTAATTTACTATCCCTATCAACCACACTCTCCTGCCCTCATCCCGTATGATTCTCTGCGTTACGTACACCCAGACAGACAGCCATACTTTATTGATCCCGAGGGAAATTAGGTTTCATTACAGTAAGTTCCACAGATTCAGCCACCTGTGGAGTCCTGATGAAGGGTTTCGGCCCGAAACGTCGTCACTACCTCCTCCCATAGATGCTGTCTGGCCTGCTGAGTTCTGCCAGCATTTTGTGTTTTTATCTATTTCCAGCATCTGCAGATTCACTCGTGTTGCCTTTGAATTAACTTTTTGCCCACAGAGTCTCCTGTCTGCTCCACTAACTAACAAATCCCTAACAACACAGGGTGCCTTTTCTCCGTCCAACCCTTCTGGGTGACAGAGCCAGACTCAATGACAGAGAAACGCCCGCTGCGAATTTCCACTGCGAGGTCATATTCCTCCCCCACCCCACCCCCATAGTGTCCAAAGTAATATACCTGATTTTCAGGGGGATGGCCACAGGGGTACTCTGCACTGGCTCCTTAACCCCTTTCTATTTCCTGACTGTCACCCACTTCCCTATGCCCTTGCCCTTGTGTGTAACTACCTCGCTACATGTCCTATCTATCATCCCTTCAGCCCCTCGAATGATCCAGAGTTCATCCAATTCCACTCCAACTCCTGAACACGGATTGTTAGAAGCTGCAGCTGGCTGTACTTGTCGCAATTGTAATGATCAGAGATACTGAAGGACACCCTGCCTTCCCACATCCCACAAGAGGACCATTCAACTGCCCTGCCTGGAATCTCTACTGCCCCAGCTGAGCTAATGTAAAGAAGGGGTGAGGGAAACATTTCTTTTTCACTTTTTCTGACTGAGGCCTTGAAGAGGTAAAGCCTCAGGATCACCACTCTGACTCTGTCCACTCCGACGATCTCTGCTGTGCTTGCCCCTGCCTTCTTTTAATTTGCTTTTGCTAATCAATTATTTGGTCAGAGCTGCAAATAAATTACCGTGACTTGTGGTCTTTTCTACACCGTTAGCGAGCCTGAGTGAAATTCCCTCTTTTCAAGCTGCTGATCTCACGATCGGTCACTGTTCAAAGATGCAAAAAATACTGTCGCGTGTTGCCACTCAAAATTCTGAATTCCAACAAACATTGTTAAGTGAAGGCAGCTCTGACGGAATGCTTTGCTCATCCCCAGGGCTGAGGGGTTTATGGATGGTGGTAATTAGTGTCAAGTCTGGCTGGGGTCGTCACGATTCTCCAAATCTGTCATTGTGTGATCTCAACCTGGCTACATCGTCTCCCTCATATATCTCCAAACTAATTCCCATGATGAGCAAAATATAAGGGGTGGGTCAAATTCAAATCTGCAAATGAATTATGCATAGATAAACAAAGTAAAATGCATAAATTAAATACTGTAGGGTGATATAAAATGAAGGTGATGATATAGAAATCTTTTGTCATAACAACATGCAGGCATTCTGGAGGCAGACGCAGTAGAATTTCACAAATCCAAAAATACATCACATTGATACACCCTGAGGACCAAAGAGATTTTGACACGTTGGTCCTCATAAATCAAAGTATTGAGTACAAGAATTGGCATGTTATGTTCAAGTTGTATCAGATGTAAGTGGGTATTTGTGCATTTCTGGTCACCTTCCTGCAGCCAAGGTATCAATAAGTTTGAAAGAGTGCCCAAAAATGTGACGAGATGTGTTGGTCTTGGGGACCTGAGCTACAGGGAAAAGTTACAGACGTTAGGACCTTATTCTCTGAAGCGCAGGAGAATAAGAGGACATTTGATGGAGCGATACAAAGCTATGAGAGGAATAGAGAAGGTCCATCCATCCGCCAAAAGCAGAACCTCCAAGTGACACAACATTTGAAATCTGATTTCCAACCCGTTCTGACATCTCAGTCTATGGCCTCCTTTTCTGTCACAATGAAGCCACCCTCAAGGTGAGGAGCAACACATTATATTCCATCTGGGAAGCCTCCAACCTAATGGAATGAATACTGATTTCTCCTTCCGGTACAAAAATTCCCCCCACCCCTGTTCTTCTATTCCCTAATCGGAACTCTTACCTCTTCTCAACTTATCTATCACTTACCCCTGGTGCCCTTTCTCCTTCCCTGTCTCTTATGGTTCACTCTCCCCTCCTGTCAGATACCCTCATCTCCTGCCCTTTGTCTTTCCCACCCACCTCGCTTCACCTATTACTTTCCAGTTATCCTTCTTCCCCTCAATCCACATGTTCATTCTGGAGCCTTCTGCCTTCCATTCCCGTCCCGAAATGCCGACGGTTTGTTCATTTTCACGGACGATGCCTGTCCTGCTGTGTTCCTCCTGCATTTTGTGCATGCTGCTTTCGATTTCCAGGATCTGTGAAATTCCAAGTGTTCTGGATAGGGTAAATGCAAGGAGGCCTTTCCCCCTGAGGATGAGCGCGATCAGAACTAGACGTCAGGATACCGGGTGAAGGGTGAAATGTTAAGAGTGAATATGAGGGAATGTTTTTTACTCAGTATGTGGTGAGAACGTGGATGGACTGCCAGCGTAAGTAGCGGATGCGGGGTTGATTTCACCCCCTTATGCGGATGTGAGGGGTGTGAAGGGCTCTGGTACTACTGAATTTACATGGGACTAGGCAGCATAATTGTTCAGCATAGACTAGATGGACCGATTGGCCTGCTTATGTGCTGTACGGTTCAACTGTTGTAAGGGCAAGAGTCCATATTATTTCACAATAGGTCCATTGAAATGTCCCATCGAAGCTGACCTTGAGCCTGGTGGTCGGTGTTTTCAGGCTCTGGCATCTGGAGAGGACAGATGTGAGGACCTCCAGGGTATTCGGGCTGTTTGGTTCTGCTGGCTCTTTACCGAGACAAAGTCCGCAGAGGGGAAGCTGGTTCCTGAGATGTGCTGAGCTGTGTCTATGGATTCTTATGGTTTCGTGCAGAATAATTGCCATAGCAAGGCATTATATATCCAATGGAATCTACGGATTCTTATGGATGGATGCCCTCAAAAGGCAATACCGGTGAACACCGTCTACGCAAGACATCGCTTAGTGACACGGCGGTAGCGGGCCGGAGAGTCGAGCGCTGAGTTTGTCCGGGCCCTACAGACACTCTTGCGGGCCCACGACTGCAGGGGACTGACGGCGGAACAGCATGCGGAGCTGCTAGTAAGAGACACCTTCGTTACGGGGATCAGGTCAGTGTACGTGTACCAGTGGCTGCTGGAACATGCCGATCTTACCTTACATTCGGCGATCGAGCTGGTCGACATGCTGGAGGCCATTCTGCACAATGCTGACACTGTCCAGGCGCGCGATCTCCCGCTGGCCTCATGGACGCTGCAGACCTCGCAACCCGCCGGCGAATCGACCTCGGCTGCTGCCAGTCGCAAGTCCGCGCAGTGTTACTTCTGCGGACTCCAAAAGTACCCCCGAAAACGCTGCCTGGCCCAAGAAGCGACCTGCTCCAGCTGCGGAAAGAAAGGCCACTTCGCCAAGGCCTGTAAGACCAAACCGCGAGTGGGGTCGAGCAGCACCGTGTGCGAGGCATGGGGGTCGCCATCTTGCCCGCCCACCACGTGCGAGGCATGGGGGCGGCCATCTATGTCGGCGCCACCTCGCCCCGCCTCCGACCCACGGGTGCTTAAGGGGCACCTAGACGGCGATTCAACTCTGGCCTCCGTGACCCTCGACCGAAGTGCTCCACACCAGCTTGCAAGGTCAATGATGGACATCCTGGTGGAGGGACACAGGACTAGCTGCCTGTTTGACACAGGCAGCACTGAGAGTTTTATTCACCCGGACACAGTGCAACGCTGCAGACTTGTGACACGGCTGGTAAGCCAGAGGGTCATCATGGCTTCTGGGTCGCATTCCACAGACATCCGGGGGGGTTGTGTAGCGACACTGGTGGTGCAGGGCACAGAATATCGGGACTTTGCGTTATTGGTCATGCCTCAACTGTGTGCCCCTGTGCTATTGGGGCTCGACTTCCAGAGCCACCTGAAAAGTGTGACAATGGAGTATGACGGGCCCCTCCCACCAATCACTGTCAGAAATCCTCAGTTCTGTGGACTTCGTCATATACCCCGCTACTGACCACACACACACACCGAACCACACATCCCACCCAACACCATGCCAACAGCCGCGCTACAGACACCACATGTAGCCTCTCCACCCTCAAGATCCCTCCCCCACCGCTGTTCGCCAACCTGACCCCCGACTGTAAATCTGTGGCAACTAAAAGCAGGAGGTACAGCGTGGGGGACAGAGCCTTCATTCAGTCAGAGGTGCAGTGGCTACTCAGGGAGGGGATCATTGAGCCAAGCACAAGTCCTTGGAGGGCCCAGGTGGTTGTTGTTCGGACCGGGCAGAAAAATAGGATGGTCGTGGACTATAGCCAGACCATCAATAGGTTCACGCAGCTTGACGCGTACCGCCTACCCCGCATCGCGGATATGGTCAATCAGATAGCTCAGTACAAGGTGTACTCGACCATAGACCTAAAATCCGCTTATCACCAGCTCCCCATCCGCCCAGAGGACCGCCCCTACACCGCCTTCGAGGCGGGCGGCAGGCTCTATCACTTCCTGCGCGTCCCATTCGGTGTCACAAATGGTGTCTCTGTCTTCCAGAGGGAAATGGACCGGATGGTGGACCAGTGCCAACTGAAGGCCACGTTCCCATATCTGGATAACATCACCATCTGCGGTCACAACTGGCAGGATCTTGACACTAACCTCCAACGATTTTTCCAAATGGCCAAAGCTCTTAACCTTACCTATAACAGGGACAAGTGTGTATTCGGAACCACCCAACTTGCTATCCTTGGGTATGTCGCGGAGAACGGAGTCATTGGCCCTGACCCCTACCCTATGCACCCCCTGTTGGAACTCCCTCTTCCCACCACCCTCAGAGCCCTCAAACAGTGCCTGGGCTTCTTTTCCGATTACGCCCAATGGGTCCCCCCATTACGCAGACAAGGCCCGCCCCCTGGTCAAGTCTACCGCATTTCCCCTCTCAGCCGAGGCCCGCGTGGCCTTCAGCCGCATTAAAGGGGACATTGCCAAAGCAACGATGCATGCGGTGGTCGAGACCATTCCCTTCCAAGTAGAGAGTGACGCCTCCGACTTCGCGCTGGCTGCTACCCTCAATCAGGCAGGAAGGCTGGTAGCATTCTTCTGTCATACCCTTCAAGGCCCTGAAATTCGGCACTCCGCGGTGGAGAAAGAAGCCCAGGCCATAGTGGAAGCTATTAGGCACTGGAGGCACTATCTGGCTGGCAAAAGGTTCACCTTGCTGACCGACCAGCGCTCAGTTGTGTTCATGTTCAGCAACCAACAGCTGGGCAAAATCAAAAATGATAAAATTTTGAGATGGAGAATCGAACTCTGCACCTACAACTATGACATCCTGTACCAGCCTGGCAGGCTCAATGAGCCCCCTGATGCCCTATCCCGGGGAGCATGTGCCAGTGCGCAGCTCGACCGGCTATAGGCCCTCCATGCAGATCTTTGCCACCCGGGGATCACCCGGCTTCACCATTTCGTGAAGGCCCGGAACCTGCCTCACTCCCTTGAGGAAATCAGGACGATGACCAGGGACTGCCAAGTCTGCGCTGAGTGCAAACCTCACTTCTGCCATCCTGAAAAGGCACAACTTATCGAGGCCACCCGCCCCTTTGAGCGACTGAGTGTCGACTTTAAGGGCCCCCTTCCCTCCACCGACCACAATGTGTACTTTCTTAACATAATCGACGAGTACTCGCGGTTCCCCTTTGCCATCCCCTGCCCCGATACCTCTGCCACATCCGTCATAAAAGCCCTGCGCCAGCACTTCACTCTGTGGATATTCCTGCTATATCCACAGTGATAGAGGGTCCTCGTTTATGAGTGACGAGCTGCGCCAAACCTGCTAGCTAGGGGTATTGCTACTAGTAGGACCACGAGCTATAATCCCCGGGGGAATGGACAGGTGGAGAGGGAGAATGCCACAGTGTGGAAGACCACACTATTAGCCCTTAGGTCAAAGGGACTGTCAGTCTCTTGCTGGCAGGAGGTCCTCCCCGAGGCACTCCACTCCATCCGCTCCCTGTTATGCACGTCCACCAATGCCACCCCTCATGAGCGACTCTTTTCCTTCCCCAGGAAGTCTGCCACTGGGACCACCCTACCGGCTTGGCTGACGTCCCCAGGGCCAGTGCTGCTCCGGAAACATGCGAGGAGCAATAAATACTCCCTGATGGTCGAGAGGGTTCACCTACTACATGCGAACCCCCAGTATGCCTACGTGGTCTTACCTGAGGGGTGGGAGGACACGGTCTCCGTCCGTGACCTGGCGCCCACAGGAGCACCAGACCCCTACCCCGAACACTCCACGGTAACTATGAACCCTGTACCCACCGATGTATATACCCACGAGACACCATGCATGACCAGCCCTACACAGACTCCTCACGACACTCCCATACCGGGCGCCATGCACTCGGTGAGGGGTTACTGATGCCTAACGGGCTGGCACCTCAAGTCAGTCCGGAGCCAGCACAACCACCGTCACCGGTGCAATCACCACCGGTGCTACGTAGATCGCAGCGACAGACTCGACCGCCTGATAGACTTAACCTGTAAATATACTTGTAAGAAACTTCGCCCTGTGGGGACTCTCTTTTAAAACAAAGGAGGGGTGAATGTGGTAAACTATGTATACCTGTCTGGACACGTCCCTCTGCTGACTGCTCCTGTGGCTCCTCCCACAGACCCCTGTATAGAGGCGATTGGGGCACTGCTCCTCCCTCAGTCTCCGAGATGTCGTGCTCCCTTTTGCTGCTAATAAAAGCCTATCGTTCACTTCCAGTCTCCGAGAGTTATTGCTGGTGCGTCAGGGTCCTTCCCCAGCAGCCTTGCCCCTACATTGTGACAGAGCGCTCTCGCCGAACATGGACCCAGCAGACACAAACACTGTTTATTCAAACTCCCGTTAGCCAGAATCCCGCACAGAGTGCAATTTAGAAATTCAAGATAGTGACTCAAATTCCCAGTTATCAGTTTAGGGGGATGGGGTAAATACGTCAGTTATATAAGGTCAAGGTGTTGTTCTGTTTTGCCCGCCGACCAAAACCCCCTTCACCCACCCGGGTCATTGATAATACGGGCAAACCTGTTGGTCGCCTGGAGGCTCCCATTGGGGGGATACTGTCATGGTCCGGATTGGGTTCCCTTTAAATTTACCTTGTCTGTGTTACGATCCGACCGTTGGATCCTTGTTTCCCTTTAATTCCTGGTTTTCCCGTGTCCCTTGGGCTTGGTGATTAAAGACAATTTACTCGCGACCGAACCGGCAGTTTATAAGTTCCCGGCTTCAGCCGTTCAGCGAGTGAGCGTTAACGAAGCTGGTGCGAGTCAAAGTCATCTATCCGGAGCCAACTAGGTTTCTTGCCGGAGCAAGCCAAGTCTCCTCCCGAAGGAAGGACCAGCAAGCCGCCTTCCCTTGCCCGAGCAGGTCCGGCAAGGTTAACCCGCCAGGGTGAGTCAAGAGCTCCCGCTGCTTGGGGCAAACTTGTGCCCAGTTATAGTACCGTCTATCGTTGTGTGGTCTCCGTATCCATGTCCTGTGTTTAAAAGGGGTCCCGGCCCTGTACCCTAGAAGGGTCAAGAAGAGTCCCGACTCCGTCCTGTTCCTAAGGAGGATTCCAGGCTCAATGCTTTCTGTCCTGTGTCTGAGTCTGTCCGGTGAATAAGAAACTTAGAAAATAGGTGCAGGAGTAGGCCATTTGGCCCTTTGAGCCTGCACCGCCATTCAGTATGATCATGGCTGATCATCCAACTCAGAACCCTGTACCTGCTTTCGCTCCATACCCCTGGATCCCTTTAGCCACAAGGGCCATATCTAACTTCCTCTTAAATATAGCCAATGAACTGGCCTCAACTGTTTCCTGTGGCAGAGAATTCCACAGATTCACCACTCTCTGTGTGAAGAAGTTTTTCCTCATCTCAGTCCTAAAAGGCTTCCCCTTTATCCTTAAACTGTGACCCCTCGTTCTGGACTTCCCCAACATCGGGAACAATCTTCCTGTATCTAGCCTGTCCAATCCCTTTAGAATTTTATACGTTTCAATAAGATCCCCCCTCAATCTTCTAAATTCCAGTGAGTATAAGCCTAGTCGATCCAGTCTTTCTTCATATGAAAGTCCTGCCATCCCAGGAATCAATCTGGTGAACCTTCTCTGTACTCCCTCTATGGCAAGAATGTCTTTCCTCAGATTAGGGGACCAAAACTGCTCACAATACTCCAGGTGTGGTCTCACCAAGGCCTTGTACAACTACAATAGAACCCCCCTGCCCCTGTACTCGAATCCTCTTGCTATGAATGCCAACATACCATTTGCCTTTTTCACTTGCTGTACCTGCATGCCCACTTTCAAGGACTGGTGTACAATGACACCCAGGTCTCGTTGCACCTCCCCTTTTCCTAATCGGCCACCATTCAGATAATAATCTGTTTTCCTGTTCTTGCCACCAAAGTGGATAACTGCACATTTATCCACATTAAATTGCATCTGCCATGAATTTGCCCACTCACCTAACCTATCCAAATCACCCTGCATCGTCTTGGCATCCTCCTCACAGCTAACACTGCTGCCCAGCTTCGTGTCATCCGCAAACTTGGAGATGCTGCATTTAATTCCCTCGTCTAAATCATTAATATATATTGTAAACAACTGGGGTCCCAGCACTGAGCCTTGCGGTACCCCACTAGTCACTGCCTGCCATTCTGTAAAGGTCCCATTTATTTCCACTCTTTGCTTCCTGTCTGCCAACCAATTCTCTATCCACATCGGTACCATACCCCCAATACTGTGTGCTTTAAGTTTGCACACTAATCTCCTGTGTGGGACCTTGTTAAAAATCTTTTGAAAATCCAAATATACCACATCCACTGGTTCTCCCCTATCCACTCTACTAGTTACATCTCCAAAAAATTCTATAAGATTCATCAGGCATGATTTTCCTTTCACAAATCCATGCTGACTTTATCTGATGATTTCACCTCTTTCCAAATGTGCTGTTATCACATCTTTGATAACTGACTCTAGCATTTTCCCCACCACCGATGTCAGGCTAACCGGTCTATAATTCCCCAGTTTCTCTCTCCCTTTTTCTTTTAAAAAGTGGGGTTACATTAGCCGCCCTCCAATCCTCAGGAGCTAATCCAGGATCTAAAGAGTTTTGAAAAATTATCAGTAATGCATCCACTATTTCTTGGGCTACTTCCTTAAGCACTCTGGGATGCAGACCATCTGGCCCTGGGGATTTATCTGCCTTTAATCCCTTCAATTTACCCAACACCACTTCCCTACTAACATGTATTTCCCTCAGTTCCTCCATCTCACTACACCCTCGGCCCCCTACTATTTCTGGAAGATTATTTACGTCCTCCTTAGTGAAGACAGAACCAAAGTAGTTATTCAATTGGTCTGCCATGTCCTTGTTCCCCATGATCAATTCGCCTGTTTCTGACTGTAAGGGACCTACATTTGTCTTAACCAATCTTTTTCTTTTCACATATCTATAAAAGCTTTTACAGTCAGTTTTTATGTTCCCTGCCAGCTTTCTCTCATAATCTTTTTATTTCCCTTTCCTAATTAAGCCCTTTGTCCTCCTCTGCTGGACTCTGAATTTCTCCCAGTCCTCAGATGTGCCGCTTTTTCTGGTTAATTTGTATGTTTCTTCTTTGGACTTGATACTATCCCTAATTTCCCTTGTCAGCCACGGGTGCACTACCTTCCCTGGTTTATTCTTTTGCCAAACTGGGATGAACAATTGTGGTAGTTCATCAATGCACTCTTTAAATGCTTGCCATTGCATATCCACTTTAAGTATCATTTGCCAGTCTATCATAGCTAATTCACATCTCATACATTCAAAGTAACCCTTCTTTAAGTTCAGAACCTTTGTTTCTGAATTAACTATGTCACTCTCCATCTCAATGAAGAATTCCACCATATTATGGTCACTCTTACCCAAGGAGTCTCGCAAGACAAGATTGCTAACTAACCCTTCCTCATTGCTCAATACCCAGTCTAGAATGATCTAGTCTCTAGTTGGTTCCTCAACATGTTGGTTCAGAAAACCATCCCGCATCCCTTGTTCACCCTGGAGCTATGTCTCTGTGATCCCAACTATATCATATTCATTAATAAATATCTGCACATTCAATTCATCCACCTTGTTACGAATGCTCCTCGCATTGACACACAAAGCATTCAGGCTTGTTTTTACAACACTCTTAGCACTTGTACAATTATGTTGAAAAGTGGCCCTTTTTGATATTTGCCCTGGATTTGCCTGTCTGCCACGCTTACTTTTCACCTTACTACTTTTTGCTTCTACCCTCATTTTACACCTCTCACTCTCTCTGCACTTGTTCCCATCCCCCTGCCACATTAGTTTAAATCCTCCTGAACAAGAGTTCTGGCTCCATGTCCTGTGTCTAAGGAGCAGTCCTGGCTCAGTGTTCTATGTCCTGTGTTTAAGTATCGCGTCCTGGCTCTAAGGTCCGCGATCCGAGTCCTGGCTGCGATGTCCGAGCTCCAAGTCCTAGCCCAGACCCTGAGTCCCAGCCTAGCCCAGACCCCGAGTCCCAGCCCAGTCCAGACCCCGAGTCCCAGCCCGGCCCAGACCCCGAGTCCCGGCCCGGCCCAGACCCCGAGTCCCGGCCCGGCCCAGACCCCGAGTCCCGGCCCGGCCCAGACCCCGAGTCCCGGCCCGGCCCAGACCCCGAGTCCCGGCCCGGCCCAGACCCCGAGTCCCGGCCCGGCCCAGACCCCGAGTCCCGGCCCGGCCCAGACCCCGAGTCCCGGCCCGGCCCAGACCCCGAGTCCCGGCCCGGCCCAGACCCCGAGTTCCGGCCCGGCCCAGACCCCGAGTCCCAGCCCAGTCCAGACCCTGAGTCCTTGTCCATTACACCTATTCCTGGTTCCACTTTGCTCTCCTTGATTTCTCTCTGTTCTATCCTTGCGTCACGGCTCTCCTTGTAAGTAGTAATAAACTCTATTTAGTTAACCCTACAAAATGTGTTTGTGTCCTGCATTTGGGTCCTTCCCCAGCACCCTTGCCCCCACATTGTGACACCCTCCATGACTTCCTCCTTTTCTGCAGCCATGCCACTATCTCCGATCAGCAGTGTCACGCCCTCATCTCTTCTTCCTCCTTCCCTGTCCTTTCGGAAACATCTAAAGCCTGGCATTCGAAGTAGCCATTCCTGCCCCGAGCCATTGAAGTATCTTTAATGGGCACAACATCACAGCACTGATCCACACTCTCAGCTCAGCTGCTGTGTTTGTGAATCGTTCATTAGTGGAAGGGAAAATACTGGAAAACATTTTACAGGACAAAATTTATTATCAGAGATGAAGCAATAGTGGTTTGAGGCAAATTTCTACCCCTGAAGAACAATTCCAATGAAACCACAAGTACAAATCTAATCAGAAAGGAAGCCAACTGGTATGGCAAAATGTTGTGGGCATCCTTCAGGACTGGGAAGGAAGGGGGGAAGGTGCCAGAGTGTAAAGGTGTGGGTAGGGGAGAGCCAGCAGGAAGGTGAGAGGTGAAGCCAGATGGCTGGGGAAGGTCAAGAGCCGAAGAAGAAGGAATCTGATAGGACAGGAGAGTGGACCATAGAAAAAAGGGGAGGAGGAGGAGACTCGTGGGGGGGGGTGGAGTAATAGGTGAGAGGAGGTAAAATGGTCAGAGTGAGGAATAGAGGAAGATGGAGGTTAGGGTAGAATTGATTTACCGGAAGGAGAAATCGATATTCATGTATTCGGGTTGGAGCTTACCCAGGTGGAATATAAGGTGTTGCTGCTCTGTCCTGAGGGGGATCTCATCACGGCACAAGAGGAAGCCATGGAGCGACACATCAGAACAGGAATGGGAATGCAATTAAAATGTTCAGCCATCGTAAAGTTCCTCCTCTGGCGGATGGAGCGGAGGTACTCGATGAAGCGGTCCCCCAATTTACGACGAGTCTCACCAAAGTAGAAGAGGCCACATTGGGGCCACACTGGACACAATAGACAATCCCAGCAGATATTCAGGTGAAGTGTTGCCCCACCTGGAAGCACTGCCTTGGGCCCTGAAGGGAGGTGGTATATGGGCAGGTGCAACACTTAGGCTGCTTACAGGGATAAGCGCCAGGAGTGAGATTAGTGGGGAGGGAACGATCCCTACGGAAAGCGGGGGGGGGGGGGGGGGGGTAGGTAAAGATACGTATGTTTAGTGGTAGGATATTCAAATGCATGTTAGTTATTTTCCAACAAATGACACCTCTGATAAAGCAATGATCCCTAATTACTGTGTCACAATGTTCTGCCGAGTATAGCTCACTGAACTGGGGTTTTCTTTTCATCTTGTGATGGAAAGGCTTCAAGCAGATTAACACTAAAGGTTCAGTTCATTGCAGTGTGCAAATAGATTAAATGGACTTCCGAACCAATAGTATAGGCTGCTGGCAACGGTGGTGGAGATGGATACGATAGGGTCTTTTAAGAGACTTTTGGATAGGTACATGGAGCTTAGGAAAACAGAGTAAGCCTAGTAATCCAGTAACTTCTAAGGTAGGGACATGTTCGGCACAACTTTGTGGGCCGAAGGGCCTGTATTGTGCTGTAGGTTTTCTACGTTTCTATTATATGGCAGACCAGGAAGTGCGACTCCATGACAGGGTGAATTGTGAGATCAGGAAACCATCTAAACTTACAATTATCAACAGTCTTATAACATTGAGATACTGTAGCGTGCAAAAGTCTTATACCTGGGATACTGAAAACTTTAGCGCAGCACTGTGTTTGACAGCATGAAGCGGAAAGTGAGTTTGTGAATCTGGCAGGAGCAAAGTATGTTTGAAATGGCGAGGGTGGAGTGTCGAGGGAGGGGTGGCCGAGAAGGAATGCGACAGGTGGTGGGGGCCCTGCAGTTTCCATACCATGCAGTCATGCAACATGTTAGGATGCTCTTTATTTCACATCTGTAGAAGGGTGTAAGTATTGCTGTGCGTAGGCCATCTCTCTTCAGCCTCCGGAGAGAGAGTTATCTTGACTTCCATTCTCGATGTCGTCACTTGCAGAGCTCAGTCATTTTGGATCGGCAACAACAACCCCTCCGCGGTCTCCATCAGCACAGGTGCATCACGAAGCTGTGTGCTCAGTCCCCTGCTCTACTCGCTTTGCACTCATGACTGTGTGGCTCAGCACAGCTTCAGTGCGATATTCAAGTGTGCTGACGACACCGCTGTCACCGGCTGAATCAAAGGTGGTGGCCAATCAGCATATAAAATGGAGACTGAAAATCTGGCTGAGTGCTGCTGTAACACAAACCTCTCACTCAATGTCAGCAAGACCAAGGAGCTGAGTGTTGACTTCTGAAGGAGGAACACAGAGATCCACAAGCGAGTACTCATGGGAGGGTCAGAGGTGGAGAGGGTCAGCAACTCTAAACTCCTCCGTGTTTTTATTTCCGAGAATCGGCCCTGGACCCGCCACCTATGTGCAATTGCAAGGCACCTCTACTTCTATACAAGATATTTAGAGGAATAGACAGAGTGGACAGTCAGCGCCTCTTCCCCAGGGCACCACTGCTCAGTACAAGAGGACATGGCTTTAAGGTAAGGGGAGGGAAGTTCAAGGGGGATATTAGAGGAAGGTTTTTCACTCGAAGAGTGGTTGGTGCGTGGAATGCACTGCCTGAGTCAGTGGTGGAGGCAGATACACTAGTGAAATTTAAGAGACTACTAGACAGGTATATGGAGGAACTTAAGGTGGAGGGTTATATGGGAGGCAGGGTTTAAGGGCTGGCACAACATTGTGGGCTGAATGGCCTGTACTGTGCTGCATTGTTCTTTGTTCTTTATGAGTTTGCGAAGATTCGGCACGACAACTAAAACGTCGGCAAACTTCTACAGATGTGTGGTGGAGAGTACATTGACTGGGTGCATCACAGCCTGACAGGGAAACACCAATGCCCTTGAACGGAAAATCATACAAATGTAATGGATACGACAGAGTCCTTCACAGGTCCAGCCTTCCCCACTATTGAACACATCTACACAGGAGGCTGATGCAGGAAAGTAGCATCTGTCATCAGGGACCCCAATCACCCAGGACATGCTCCCTCTCACTGCTGCCATTGAGAAGAAGGTACAGGGGTCTCAGGACTGACAGATATTAGATAATAGGAGCAGAAGTAGGCCATTCAGCCCATTGAGTCTGCCCCATCATTCCATCAAGGCTAATCCGGATACACTTGCCTTCTCACCAAATCATTTGATGCCCTGACCGAGCAGGAAACGATCACCTTTTGCTTTAAATATGCCCACGGACTCTGCCTCCACTGCAGGCTGTGGCAGAGAATCCCACAGGTTTATACTCTGGCTAAAAAATTCCTCCTTATCTCTGTTCTAAAAGGTCACCCTTCAGTTTAGAGACTGTGCCGTTTAGCTCTGGTTAGCTGCTACAGAGGAAACATCCTCTCAACATCCACGCTATATAGTCCTTTCAACATTCGTTAGGTTTCAATGAGATCTGCTCGCATCCTTCTGAATTCCAATGAGTACAGGCAGAAAGCTGCCAAACACAGCTCATAAGTTAACCCCTTCATTCCCAGAATCCTACCTCGTGAACCTCCTCTGGACTCTCTCCAATGAAAGCACATCTTTTTGGAGATATAGGCCCAAAACTTTTCTTAGAACTTAAAGAAACAACAGCACAGTGTGTCTTAATGCACTCACCATATTCTGTGTAAATCAAACTTGCCAACTCTTATAAGCTGCACCCCTGCCCACTCCACACTACATTCGTCCCCACTCACACACGTCAACCTTAAAACTACATCTTGCTATATTTGGGGCCATGGAGCATAGTGACCAGTTTTGAGCCCCTTCTCTAAGAAAATATGGGCTGGCATTGGAGATGTTCCAGAAGAGGTTCACGAGAATGATACCGGGAGTGAGAGGGTTAACATAAGAGGAAAGTGTGATGATTCTGGGTCTGTTCTCGATGGTGATTAGCAGAATGGGAGGGGGTGAGCTCACTGCATTCTGTCGAAAGGCCGAGACAGAGGAGATGGTGAGAGGATGCTTCCTATAGTGGCGAGTCTAGGATCAGAAGGGACAGTCTCCGAATAGAGGGGTGTCCTATTAAAACAGAGATGAGGAGGACTTCGCTAGTCAGGGTATAGTGAATCTGTGGAATTCATTGCCACAAATGGCAGTGGAGGCAATGTCATTGTGTATATTTAAAGCAGAGGTAGGTAGGTTCTTGATTAATGAGGGTGTCAAACATTGCTGTGTAAAGGCAGAAGAAAGGGATTGAGGGTTAAAACAATTAATCATGACGGGATGGCTGACACGTCATGTGGGTTGAATGGCCTAATTCTGCTTTTGTAATTTGTGGTTGTATTTGAGGATGTCTTTACAAACACTCTGAGAACTAAGTAATACAACTCCATATCCAACAATGGGAAAATGGTCCATCACACACACGAACACTTCCATACACAGGAAGAGGCAGAACAAACGTGAAATTCTACAAAATATCAAACAATCCATGGCCAAAGTCACTCAAATCTCATGTCTTCCCCATTCTGATATGTGCTCTGAAAAATAGCTGAAATTCTTGACCACATCTGCATGCCCTTTTGCATTTAGTTACTGCCATATGATTTGTTGATTAGGTCATTGGATTAACGAGCAGGTGTACCTAGTAAAGTGGCCAGTTGTATAAGTCACTCATAAGAAATTTGACTGGATGCTTGACAATATAAAAAAAGAAACATATTTCTCACTTCCTGCATCTGTAGTGTTCGGATTTCCAGCAAAAATCTCTGCCTTAGGCTATGGAAGCTTTCAATGGTACCGAACGTTTCTTCAGATATGAAAAGTGTAAAAGAGAAGTAGGAGTGGATCTCGGACCACTGGAAAACGATGCTGGAAGACACTAGCACATGGCGGAAGTTCCAGGTTTCAGGGCTCATGAAGTGTGTGAAGTTACCATTGTTAATGAGAAGGTTCTTGAGAACTGAAAGGTCTGAAGGTAGAAAAGTCATCTGAACCACATGGTGTACACACCAGAGTTTTGAAAGGGGTGGCTGAAGAGATCTTTGAGTCATTAGTAACGATCTCTCAAGAAACACCAGGTTCTGGAATGGTTCCGGAAGACTGGAAAATTGCAAATGTCACTCCACTCTTCAAAAAGGGGAAGAGGCAGAAGAAAGGAATTTACAGGCCACATGAAGGCATAGCATGTAGTCAGCATAGTTTCCTCAAGGTAAAATCTTGCCTGACAAGTATATTTGAATTTTTTTGAAGAAAGAATAAGCAGGATAGACAACGGAAAATTGGTTCATCTTGTGTACTTGGATTTTTGGAAGTCCTTTGACAAGATGCCACACACGGAGCTGCGTTACAAACTACTCGCCCATGGTATTACATCGAATATCCTAACATGGATAAAAGAGATCAGGGTATGAAGGGTCCCGGCCCGAAACATCGACTGCTTACTCTTTTCCTTAGATGCTGCCTAGCCCACTGAGATCCTCTCGCATCTTGTGTGTTGCACGAAGGGAGCTTTTTCTGGTTGGCTGCCGGTAACTCGTGATGTTGCACAGGGGCCTGTGTTGGGACCGATTCTTTGTACATTATACGTTAATGATTTGGATGATAGAATTGTTGGCTTTGATGCAGACTTTGCAGATGATACGAAGATACGTGGAAGGCAAGGTGTGTTTGAGGAAGTGGAGCGACTACAGAAGGACCCAGATAGATTAGGAGAATGGGGAAAGAAGTGGAGATGGAATGCATTGTCGGTAAGTGTATGGTCATGCACATTGACAGAATAAATGAAAGGTTAACTATTTTTTTAAATGGGGAGAAAATACAGAGTAAATACAAAAAAATACAGAGAAGCAAAATGACTTGGGAAACCTTGTTTAAGATTCCCTCAAAGATAATTTCCAAATTGAGACTCAGAAAAGATGACCAGTGCAGGTTGACCTCACACCTACTCATTGTCTTCTCCTGTCCATACTACACCAACCGCTGCCACTGGGCTATAAACGTGCAGGAGCAGTGTGGGGTTAAGTGCGTTGCACGCTGCCCTGGCTGGGGCTCGAACCAATGACCTTCAGATGACCATAGCCCAAAGCCTTAACCAATTGGCCACACGCCCCACTCACTGTCCTAAGTCCAATAGTGATTGCTGTCTGTGCGACGTTTACCGCCGCCTTAATTAGGCCTCTATCTACGATCTTTCTCTGGTTCTACATATTTGGCATGTTCAGCCCAGAATTGTGCAACAGGTTGTAGAGTCAATGTAGGAGGAGGTCAATTAAAAACAGATAACATTTCTTCACGTGGAACATGGTGTTCTCGTTGGATCTCATTGCGTCTGCACCTTGTGGTTGGAAAACCGGTCTTCTCAGTCTCCTGCGATGGATCAGTCTTGTCGCTTTCTGTGGACAGAACGAAACGGTTAACACGAATCTAGATCATGCAATGACACCACATCCGACTCCCTCCCCCCAATTCACTTAGAACCTTTGAAGGGATTTGGATTGAGATATGAATGGGATTTCCCACAGAATAAATTTTGTCGTTGGTATCAGTGTTTGACAACAAAACTGGAGATGAGCCCAAACATTGATTCAGTTATTCAGTTGGAAACTTTATGATGACATAACAATATAGATCGTGTTGTTGACAGGAAGATGGTATTAGGCTATAGGATAATATTGATAAAGTAGTATGGTACTTAGATTCAGACCGTGAGCATATGAAATAGCATCAGACTTTCAGCATTCAGCTCTTCTATTCTGCTCTGCTATCCCATCGTGGTTGATTTATTATCCCTAACAACCCTGTTCTCCTGTCCTCATCCCATCATCTTTGACACCCTTACTATTCAGGAACCCAACAATCTCTGTTTTAAGTATTCCCACAGGCATTTATGACTGTAAATTCCACAGATTCAGCATCCTCTGGCTCAGGGAATCCCTCGGAATATCCGTTCTAAAGGAAAATCCTCTATGAATGGCAGAGTGAATTTAATCCTGTCTGTGATTCAGTTTCTACGATACAGGTATTTGAATATCAGATTTCTTAGGATGAATCTGGAAGAGAGGGAAATGGATACAAAAATCATAGAAACTAAGTAAATGAAACGTGTTGGGGACAGTAATAGATCGAGGCTGTAATTTAAGGAGGAACCTGATTATCAATGATATTAGAGACATGGAAATCATTTGAATACTTTTCAGTGTTAATATGTTTGAAGTTGATACACTACAGTTTAAACTGGATTATTGTTAAGGGAGATGGCTGCTGAGATTCAGTCAAGAGCTAAATCTCTGAGGGATTTCGCCTCATGGACGAGTCTTGTGTAGACCGAGAGACCAGATTCACCCTGGGTTGACTACACTACCTGATCCCAGTGCACGTGGAATGGCTAGAGTTGAAACTTTCCCGTATTGTTGTTTCTTCTGGGTTCCAGAGTGTCCTTTTGTGCACATCAACATTAGATTTGTAATTAGAATTTAGAACATTCCAGCACAGTACAGGCCCTTCGGCCCTTGATGTTATGCCAACCTGTCAGCCTTCTCTAAGCTCAATCTATTATTTATCATTTTGTTATTTACAGATACAACGACCCACCGAGTCGTGACACCCAGAAACTCAGGGATGTAATCCCAGCCTAATCACAGGACGGTTCACAATGAACAATTAATCTGATAACTGGAAAAATTTTGGACCGTGGGAGGAAGCCAGAGCACCCGGGGAAACCGACGCTCACATGGGAAGAGCGTACATTCTTTCTAACAAGGGGTGCCAGATGCTCTAACCCTTTCCTCTAGTTCTGCCGAAGGGTCTCTGCCCGAAACGTCGACTGTACTTTTTCCATAGATGCTGCCTGGCCTGCTGAGTTCCTCCAGCATTTTGTGTGTGTCGCTTTAATTTACACTATCTGCAGGTTTTCTCTCGTTTGCTCCTACACATCCATACATTTGTCTATCATTTAGTGGCTGTTTAGCGGGTACGTTTAATCCGAAAGGTATCTCAAAATGCTAAATAGTCTACAAACTGTTCTGCAGGAGTCACTCTTATGATGCAATGAGTATTTTCTACGGTGCTTCCACAAACAGCAAACGACAAGTACTGACTGGGACGCCTCAAGTGTTTGAGCCAGTTCCCAACGTCCCCCGACTGTCTGAGTGAATTGGATTTCAGTCACGTCACGGCAAGAGCCTTCAGCATTAGTACATACAGTACCTGAGTTTGTCACCGTAGAGAACGGCACCCATCACTAAAAGGGCGAGAGTTTTCAGTCCGAGTGGGATACACAACATCAGCACGGTTTCAGAAGCGCCTGTCCCTGAAGTGAAAGTGAGAGAGGTCAATCCAGACTCAGGCAAAGGGGGAGAGACCAATAATGTAGACTGATTAAAATCTGTAGGTGTGTAGATGAATTTATCATTTAGCAGATTTTTACTGAAGAATCTACAGCTGATAACTTTTGTGTGAAGGAATAAAAAAAAAGGGTATTAATAAGAATGCAGAGATCAGAGTAACAAGAATTAAAGATTTGAACAAAAAGTTTTAACCTGTAGTAAGCCCATAGATCATAAGGTACAGGAGCAGGTCTGGGCCATTCCATCATGTCCAGTTTGTTATCATGTTTGCTGTTGTGTGCTGGGGCAGCAGACACCAACAGAATTCGTAAGGCCAGTGATGTTGTGGGGGTGGAACTGGACTCTCTGATGGTGATGTCTGAAAAGAGGATGCTTTCCAAGTTGCATGCCATCTTGGAAAATGACTCCCATCCACTCCATAATGTACTGGTTAGGCACAGGAGTACATTCAGCCAGAGACTCATTCCACCGAGATGCAACACTGAGCGTCATAGGAAGTCATTCCTACTGGTGGCCATCAAACTTTACAACTCCCTCGGAGTGTCAGACACCCTGAGCCAATAGGCTGGTCCTGGACTTATTTCCACTTGGCATGATTAACTTATTATTATTGAATTATTTATGGTTTTATATTGCTATATTTCTACACTATTCTTGGTTGGTGCAGCTATAACAAAACCCAATTTCGCTTGGGATCAATAAAGTATATCTGTCTATCTGTTATTCTTCTCAACTCCATTCTACTGCCATCTCCCATAAAATTTGATGTCCTTTCTAATCAAGAAGTTCTCAACCTCCACTTAAAGACCAAGATTTGACCTTCACTGTCATCTGTGGCAACAAATTCCTCAGATTCACCACCGTCTGGCTAAATAATTTCCCCACAACTCTGTTCTAAAGGGACGTTGTTCTATCCTGAGGTTGTGTCCTCTGGGTACTCCAGTTTCCTCCCACAGTCTCAGGATGGACCGGCTCGTCGGTTAATTGGTCATTGTAAATCGTCGTGGGTTCAATAGGTGGGTTTCTGGGTGGTGTGGCTCGTTGGGTCGAAAGGGCCTGTTCCGTGCTGTATCTCTAAATGAATAAACAAATAAATAATGAGGTGGAGAGTCCATCTTATTGTACCGGGGAACACTCTGTAGTTATAACTGTTGGATAAAAGCTGTCCTTCAGCCTGGTGGTCCGTGCATCCAGGCTGTTGTATCTTCTGCCCAGTGGGAGAGGGCCGAAGAGAGAATGTCCAGGGTGGATGGGAGGGTCTCTGATTTTGCAGTCTGTTTCACAGAGACGGTGAGAAGTGTAGACCGAATCCATGGAGGGGGCTGGCTTCTGTCTTGATCAATGTGACAGGTTGAGCCCTGTAATCGTGTCCTGTCTGCCTCCTCCCCCTGACATTCTGCAGAATCACAATCGGGATTAGGATAATTTCACCGGCTTGTGTTTTGTGCAGCAGTACATTGCAATCATCATCATCGGTATGTGCTGTGTTGTGTGATGTGGGCAATCACAGTCTCTTAACCATGATGAACACACACAAAATGCTGGAGGAACTCAGCAGGCCAGGCAGCAAGATGGGTGACGGCAGCCATTATCAGTGCATTTCAGAGATTGCCTGCCTGGTGTCAGTGGTCCAGAAGACCATAAGATATAGGAGCAGAAGTAGGCCTTTCAGCCCATCGAGTCTGTTCTGCCATTCAATCATGGGCTGATTCAATTCTTCCAGTCATCCCCACTCCCCTGCCTTCTCCCCATACCCTTTGATGCCCTGGCTAATCAACAACCTATCTATCTCTGCCTTAAATGCACCCAATGACTTGGCTTCCACAGCCGCTCGTGGCAACAAATTCCACAGATTTATCACCCTCTGACTAAAGTAATTTCTCCACATCTCTGTTCTAAATGAACATCCTTCAATCCTGAAGTCGTGGTACTTGTCCTAGAATTGTCACAGTCCTGATCGTTTATTCCCTAGTATCCTATAATTTCCTTTGTTTGTGCCATGGTTCTGACCGTTAATTTCCCAATTGCTTCTAATTTTCTTTGATGACGGCACACCTATTTTCCATCAGGACCTGCAGTATAAGAACCCTGGTGTTACAAACCCCAGTTGCCAGATCGTTGGTCTTTTTCCTGTCTGATAACTAACGTTTCCCAACCGCTTAGAACCATTTGTTCCAAGTTCAGCTCCAGTTTGAAGGTTTACCTGTGAGACTCTGTCTCTCTGTGTCAAGTCTCAGTGTCTAGGCTCCGTGTCAATGTTCCTCCTGTTTGCTGTCTAACGTTCACGTCCACGTCTGCATCCTAACTCAATAGAAAACCTACAGCACAATACAGGCCCTTTGGCCCACAAAGTTGTGCTGAACATGTCACTACCTCAGAAATTACTAGGCTTACCCACAGCCCACTGTTCAACTAAGCTCCATGTACCTATCTAAAAGTCTCTTAAAAGACCCTATCGTATCTGCCTCCACCACTGTTGCCGGCAGCCCACTCCACACACTCACCACTTTCTGAATAAAAAACTTGCCCCTGACATCTCCTCTGTACCTACTCCCCAGCACCTTAAACCTGTGTCCTCTTGTGGCAACCATTTCAGCCCCGGGAAAAAGCCTCTGACGATCCACACGACCAATGCCTCTCATTATCTTATACACCTCTATCAGGTCACCTCTCACCTCCTTCACTCCAAAGAGAAAAGGCCGAGTTCACTCAACCTATTCTCATAAGGCATGCTCCCCAATCCAGGCAACATCCTTGTAAATCTCCTCTGCACCCTTTCTATGACTTCCACATCCTTCCTGTAGTGAGGTGACCAGAACTGAGCACAGTACTCTAAGTGGGGTCTGCCCAGGGTCCTATATTGCTGCAACATTACCCCTCAGCTCCGAAATTCAATTCCACGATTGATGAAGGCCAATACATCGTACACCTTCTTAAGCACAGAGTCAACCTGCGCAGCTACTTTGAGCGTCCTATGGACTCGGACCCCAAGATCCCTCTGATCCTCCACACTGCCAAGAGTCTTACCATTAATACTATATTCCGCCATCATATTTGACCTATGAAAATGAACCACCTCACACTTATCTGGGTTGAACTCCATCAGCCACTTCTCAGCCCAGTCTTGCATTTTATCGATGTCCTGCTGGAACCTCTGACAGCCCTCCACACTATCCACAACACACCTAACCTTGTGTCATGAACAAATTTACTAACCCATCCCTCCACCTCCTCATCCAGGTCATTTATAAAAATCACGAAGAGTAGGGGTCGCAGAACAGATTTCTGAGGCACACCACTGGTCACTGACATCCATGCAGAATATAACCCATCTAGAACCACTCTTTGCCTTCTGTGGGCAAGCCAATTCTCAATTCACAAAGCAATGTCCACTTGGATCCTGTGCCTCCTTACTTTCTCAAGAAGCCTTGCATGGGGTACCTTATCAAATGCCTTGCTGAAATCCATATACACTACATCTACAGCTCTCCCTACATCAATGCGTTTAGTCACATCCTCAAAAAATTCAATCAGGCTCATAAGGCGCCACCTGCCTTTGACAAAGCCATGCCGACTACTCCTAATCATGTTATACCTCCAAATTTTCATAAAACCTTCCTCTCAGGATCTTTTCTATCAGCTTTCCAACAACTGAGGTAAGACTCACTGGTCTATAATTTCCTGGGCTATCTCTACTCCCCTTCTTGAATAAAGGAACAACATCCGTGACCCTCCAATCCTCCAGAACCTCTCCCGTCCCCATTGATGATGCAAAGATTGTCGCCCATGCCTGTGTCCTGCACTTGGGTTCTCCTCAGAACGATCTGGCCACAATGGACCCAGTGGATTCGAATACCCTGTAACAAACCCTCGCTAGCCAGGGCTCCCTGCTGGGTCTGCACGATTAACTTCTCTGGGAGGTCATGGAGAACCTCCGTTCCCTGTCTGCGAACGTAAAGAAGATTGGTGACCAGGTGAACCGTGTATCCACTCATTTTACCCCATCCACTCCTGGAACCCAGACAGTCTGTAGTGGCAACCCCCTACGTGTCAGCAACACCCACGCCAAGAGAGCCTCATGTACCTGAACCAGAACACTCCACTGGAGATTTGGGGAAGTGACGGGCCTTCCTTCTGCAATGCTCCTTGGTGTTCGATCAGCAGTCATTGACGTATTCCACAGACAAGTCAAAGATCGCTTATATCATGGGATTGTTGCGGGAAAGTGCCTTAGTGGGGCTACAGCTGTTTGGGACAAACAGACGGATATCTGCTCTTCATTCCCCACCTTTATCACAGAAATGAGAAAGATCTTTGACCTCCCAGTCCGTGGTAAAGATGTTGCTAAGTGTCTACTTACTTCTGTCAGGGCTCACGCAGTGTTGCCGAATATTCCGTGGAATTCTGGACATTAGCAGGTGGAACTCAGGGTGGAATGATGAGGCACTCCAAGGGGTATTTCCGAATGGCCTCAGCAACATTGTGAAAGACGAGTTGATGACAAGAGATGACACCGACAGCCTGGACTCCTTGATCTCCCTAGCCACCAGGTTGGACAATCGTCTTCGAGAACGTCATAGGGAGAGAACTGGTCGTCCACCACCTTTGGCCACTCCACGGCACCCTGTACCGTCTCCCACCAGCACAGGCCTCTTTTCTCCTCCCGCTCCTAGAATAGCTCCCAGTCCGGCCATTTCCACCATTCCGTGAGAGGAGCCCAAACAGCTGGGCCCGAACCGCCTTTCCCCCACAGAACAATTCCAGAGATTAAGAGCAGGGGATTGTCTCTATTGTGGCCAGTCTGGCCACTTCCGTGCTACCTGTTCCCTTTGGCCAAAAGGGTTGGCTCACCAGTAGAAAGGGGAATCTTGGTGAGCCACACAACATTCCCTTCTGTCCACTGAACCCAGATGCAGATCCAAGCCACTTTGTGTTACAACCAACAGTCCCTGTCTCTGTCCGCTCTAGTGGACTCTGGCACCGAGGGAAACCTTTTGGATGGAAACATATCTTCCCGGGCTGGAATTCCTCGGGAGCCATTGAGTACCCCTCTGGAAGCCCAGGCACTGGATGGTAGACTACTGGCCTGAGTCACACACTGCACACCATCCCCTGTCTCTTACTCTCTCTGGGAACCATCGGGAACAGGTACAATTTAACTTAATTTCCTCTCCTTAAGCTCCTATTGTTCTTGAGTACCCCGGTTAAGCTGCCATAATCCCCACATCGACTGGTCCACCTGGAAGATAGTCAGCTGGAGTCCGTTCTGTCACTCCACTTGTCTACAGTCAGCCCATTCTCCTGTGAAAGTCACCGCAAACTTGTCTGCTTCTGAAACCCCTGACTTATCCAAGGTTCCAGCAGAGTATTACGATCTGGGACAAGTGTTTAGTAAATAACGGGCCCTTTTCCCTGCCTCCACTCCAATCTTACGATTGTACTATTGACCTTCTCCCCAGTGCCCCTCTACCTACCAGTCGGCTGTATAACCTGTCCCGGCCAGAGAAGAAGCAATGGAGGCTTACCTAAATGAATCTCTCACAGCAGGCATAACCCGACCCTCATCCTCCCCTGTTGGCGCAGGTTTCTTCTTTGTGTGGACGAAAGGCGGTTGACTGTGCCCCTGCATTGATTACCGAGGCCTAAACAGCATAACTATAAAGAACAAATATCCACTGCCCCTTATCAACTCTGCTTTCCAACCACTTCACGGAGCCACCATCTTCTCCAAGTTGGACCTACGAAGTGCCTACCACCTGCTCAGAATAAAGGAGGGAGATGAGTGGAAACCAGCATTTAACACCCCTCTTTGTCACTACGAATACCTGGTCATGCCATTCGGCCTCACCAATGCCCCCGCCATTTTCCAAGCCCTGATAAACAATGTCCTTAGAGACTTTATTAACCGTTTTGTGTTTGTTTATTTGGATGACATCTTAATCTTCTCCCACAGTCTTTAGAAACACACCCACCATGTCGGTCAGGTTCTGCAGAGACTTTGGGAGAACAAAGTATCGTTAAAGCTGAGAAGTGAGAGTTTCATGTCCCCTCAGTCAGCTTCTTAGGGTACATCATCGAGAGCGGACGAGTGAGAGTGGATCCCGAAAAGATCCGGGCGGTGGCGGAGTGGCCAAGACCCACGACACTCAAGCAAACTTGGGTTTGCGAACTTCTATCGTCGTTTCATCAGGGATTACAGCCGGGTGGCAGTGCCCCTTACTCGACTCACACTCTCACTCTCTATTTTCTGCCGACCAGTCAATGCTCCACCCATGCTAGTAACTCCCCTGTAATTCCATGGGCTCTTATCTTGCTAAGCAGCCTCATGTGTGGCACCTTGTCAAAGGCCTTTTGGAAATCCAAGTACACCACATCTACTACATCTCCTTTATCTACCCCGCTTGTAATTTCCTCAAGGAATTGCAGTAGTTTTGTCAGGCAGGATTTTCCTTTCAGGAAACCATGCTGGCTTTGGCCTATCTTGTCATGTGTATAACCAGGACTTGTGATCTGCACCAGCTGCTTCTACGAACATCCACCATCTGTTCCCATGGCTTCACATCACCCTGATTCTGGGCTGGAAGGAGGGGTGGGGGGGCTAAGCAGGTGCTACACCGTGGGCAAGGGTGACCTGCAGGCTCGCGGAGGGAAGGAGCATCTTACACCCCCTTAGGTAGAGACACATCTCCACCCCGCCACACGATAATACATTGCAATACGTATTAATAAAAAGACTATAAATTACTGTAACACGCTGTACGGTTTCACTGCTAATGTAATGGCTTCACAGTGATGTTCCACCGCTGAGGTAATGGTTTCTCTGGAGCAGCAATGTTTGGGTTATGACTAGAGATAACGGGGCATGTTTGTGAATGAGAGGGATGTTGTTCTTTCTTGTGTGTCTGGGAGCCGGGAATTCATGGACTTTTGCTGGGGAGAGATGAGGAGAGAAGATATGAATGAAGAGAGAAGGTAGACCGCCGGATGGAATGGAGTTGGAGTGAGAGTCCAAAGGTCAGTGACGATCAGAGGAGGTCAATGGTGGATGATCGACCTTATCAGTGGGGTCCAATGTTTGCAAATTCGACTGTTTCAGGAGAATGGGCCCTTTTCTTTGTTTCTTTACAATAAGAAATATATATCTATATGTATAATTTTAAATTATGTAGAACAAAAAGAGGGGAAAAAAGGGAAAAAAAGGGAAAAAAAGGACATTCTTCTGATTGTCCATTCAGAAATCTGACAACAGAAAGGAAGCTCTTCCTGAAACTTCAAGCTCTTCCGTTGAGATTGTTAAGAGCACCAAATTTCTTGGTGTTCACCTGGCGGAGAATCTCACCTGGTCCCTCAACACCAGCTCCATAGCCAAGAAAGCCCAGCAGCGTCTCTACTTTCTGCGAAGGCTGAGAAAACTGCATCTCCCACCCTCCATCCTCACCACATTCTACAGGGGTTGTATCGAGAGCATCCTGAGCAGCTGCATCACTGCCTGGTTTGGAAATTGCACCATCTCGGATCGCAAGACCCTGCAGCAGATGGTGAAGTCAGCTGAGAAGATCATTGGGGTCTTTCTTCCTGCATTACAGACATTTACACCACGTGCTGCACCCACAAAGCTAACAGCATTGTGAAGAACTCCACACACCCCTCGCACAAACTCTTCTCCCTCCTGCGATCTGGCAAAAGGTACCGAACCATTTGGGTTCTCACGAACAGACTGTGCAACAGTTTCTTTCCCCAACTGATCAGACTCCTCAATACCCAGAGTCTAGACTGGTGGTTGCTAACCTATCGATCGCGATCGACTGGTCGATCTTTGAGATCTTCCCAGTAGATCCCAAAAAGAATGAAAAATAAATACACAAATACTGTTGAGAGATTGTTACTGGGTTGCGGGGTTTTAGTTCTGTTCTTTCTGCCCAGTGTGCATGTGTGTAGCTCCCCCGCCATGCGCTACACAGTGTACTTCAGTGGTCCCCAACCACCGGGCCGTGAAGAAACGATATGGATCAGCTGCACCTTTCCTCATTCCCTGTCACGCCCACTGTTGAACTTGAACGTACGCGAGGTCGTCAGTCGCCTAAACGCAGAGATACCCTCGTGCCAGGGATCACTGATTGGCCTCGCGTGGCCGGTGGGAAGTTCCGTTGCTACTGGCCTGGAGCACGGATAGATGGGAGCTGCTTCTAAACTTGCTTAGCACACCAAATGTTCGTGGGAAACCTGGTGCTAAAATATTCGCAGATGACCTAATTCGGGCTCAGGGTTTTGTAAGTAGCAGAGCAGCTACCTCGCTGCGATCTACTGAAAGTCATCCGTCAAGACATCCCTTTGTCGGCCGATAGATCCTACAAGAGGGGCGGGCGCATCCTGTCACACTCCTCGCTCGGTCGGTCACTCTCTCCGGACTGCGACCGCCGCGGCCCCGGCACGGGGACCTCCGGCCCTCACCTTGTCCTCTCACCCCACCCACGATCAGCCACACCTGGCCAAGGCGTCTGGCGGCGGGCGGGTGGGAGGCTGGAGTTCGGGCCCAGAGGCTGTCTAATGAGGCAATGAAACTGCTTCAAAACTGCTTCGGTGCCCTGAGTCCAAGCACCCTGTACTTAGAGACAAACCGGTTGAGGTTTTTCAGCGGAAAAAACGTGAGCAAGTGGGACAGAAGCTAAGTGCTGAGAGCCAAGGAAACTAAATTGCGGAATAGACTGGACAAAAGGAACCGGCTTCGAGTATCGCTGTATTCCGGTTGTGATTAACACCCCCACCCCCCCATCCGTCGGCTGGTCCACAAGAATATTGTCGATGTTAAACCGGTCCGTGGTGCAAAAAACGGTGGTGACCCCTGGTGTACACACATTATTTGGACTTCTGGGTTGCGGGGTTTTATTTCCGGTCTTTTCTGTTCGATGTGCATGCATGTGACTAACCGATTTAGTAGGGTCGATCTTGGGCTTAAAAAGTTTGGTGACCACTAGTCTAGACTGATATCTACATCATTTATTATTATATTGGAATTTGTCCTCTACTGTGCCTATTGTCTTGTTTATTAATTATTGTACTGCCCTGCACTGTTTTGTGCACTTTATGTAGTCCTGTGCAGGTCTGTAGTCTAGTACAGTTTTATGTGGTTTTATGTAGCCTAGTGTAGCCTTGTGCTGTTTCACATAGTCTAGTGTAGTTTTGTGTTGTTTCATGTAGCACCAGGGTTCTGGAGGAAAGTTGTTTTGTTTTTACTGTGTACTGTACCAGCAGTCTATGGTCAAAATGACAATAAACTTGAATTGACTTGACCTGAGTGTGAGTCGTCTCTGGGAAGCTTCCTGATCTTCCGTTAGAACTCCACTCATTCCTCCCAGGCTCAGGCAAGGCCCCGCCAGGGGGCCCGTTGAAGGTCTGGGGGCCACCCTGTGTGAGGGACCGTCTGAGATGGAGATGTGGTGGGGAAATGGAACTCATCACCAGCTGAGGCTGGAAGTGGCCGACATAACATTCATCCCCGGAGTCTGGACACAGAATACAATGGGTGCTGGAGGTTCTGACCTATCCCTGAACACTGCAGAAGATGCCGAGATGGTGTGGGAGAGAGCAGAGGCCTCTGTGGACGTGCTGGAGTCCGGAGTGGGTTGGGGACAGGCCCCTCCCATCGGTGCTGCCTTCCACTTTTGCTCAGTGCTGCCCCCCAGGGTTCACTTAGTGAGTGACAAGCTGGACCAGGACAATATCCAATCTATCATCCAGCTCCAAGCCAGACCACTCAGGAACTTGGGCTATATTATGTCTTTTTGTGAATGTATGCTTTTCTGCGATCGTAACGATGTGTACTGTGTGCTGTTGCTACTCTGCTTTACACCTTGTCCTGGAGGAACGCTGTTTTGTTTTGCTGTATGCACGTGTGGCTGATTGACAATTACACTTGAACTTGAATGTGGGGACGGGTTCTTTTCCGGGTCTGATCTACAGTCAGATCTCACTCGGTGACAGACAGATAAACCCGGGGGTGGGGGTTGATTAGAGAAAGGATAATGGTAGCAGGCTACCCTTCCTGCCCCCAAAACCCACCTCGTACCCTCCAGAATGTGTCAATGGTTTCTTACCTGGGGTGACCTGCAGCTGGATCTCACTCTGGAACACATGGATATATTGGGGTTTGGTGCTGTCTCTGTTGGATGAATAATCATGCTTGCTTTCCCTGAACCCAGCCAGACACAGGTAGCTGTGACTGTCCTCCACTCTCAGCTGCTTTATTCTGGTCGAGGAGTTTCCCAGATTTGGGTCCCCGATGAGCTCGTACCGAGTCGCGCTGTTTTCCACAGCCCATGATCCATTTCCTTGGTGCCTGAATGTGACGATGTGTCGGTAGGGATCCTTCCTCATCCACGTCACTGTGTGTGCGGTGAGGTTCTGCGGAGGCCGTGTGAACACACAGGGTAACGTGGCCGAAGCTCCCTCGGTTCCAGTCATCACAGAGACACTCTCACTGGGAGCTGAGGGAAGGACAGGTGCCAGAATAAATCAGTTAACCCTCAGCAAAAACGTTTAACACTGACAAAATTTCCAGCCTGCAAAATAATAAAAACTCTCCTTAGCATCCTCCCGAATGAAAACAGCCCCACATGTGCTTCACCAATTACAAACCATTCAAACAAGAGAAATTGTTTTGAATATAAAACAGTCCCATCGGGCAGGAGGTAGAGAAGCCTAAATCTCACACCACCACGTTTAGGAACAGCTAATTCCCTTCAACCATTCAGTTGTTGAACCAACTGACACCATCACTAATCAATGGAGTGTAACAACAGTAATCAGTACAGTGTAACAACACTAATCAGTGGAGTGTAACAAGACCAATCAGTACAGTATAACAACACCGATCAGTACAGGTAACAACACTAATCACTACAGTATAACAACACCAATCAGTACAGGTAACAACACTAATCAGTGGAGTGTAACAACACTAATCAGTACAGTATAACAACACTAATCAGTGGAGTGTAACAACAGTAATCAGTACAGTGTAACAAGACAAATCACTACAGTGTAACAACGTTACAGTGTACACGCAGATGCTGTGGAAATCAAGTTAACGCAGCGTCGCACACAATATCAAGCTCACACCAGATACAGTTATAGAATACACTTTAAGGATTTTACTAGAACTATGTGATTACTAATGATACAGTATATGTGAAGGAAAAGAAAATAAAGAAAAAGGCGCCAGTTTTTCCGGTGACGTCATCGTCGAGAATGGCAGCTTAAGTCACCAGCTCCTCTGGAAAAATGCATATTAAGCCCCATTAACCCATCAAATATAATATTTTTCAAAAAATATTTGAACTGAAAAGAGGGGCAAGAATGGGGAAAAGAAATGGAAATAAAAAAAGTGACACTGCGGAGCCTGGGTCCGAGAGGAGTGCAGCGAGCGGCTCTCCGACCAGACCGTGTGCTAGCGAGGCGGCTGCTGGGCCTCGTTCAGATGAAGCGGCGAATATGTTCGAAATCCTGAAAGAGCTAACGGAGTTCCGGAAAGAAATAGAGCAGCAGCTCCGTGATATTAAGGCAGAGCTCACCAGCGTTAATCAAAAAATAGTGGTGGCAGAGACTCGAATTGAGAAGGTGGATGATCGCGTTCAAAACGTGGAATGGATACTAAGCAAGACAATAAAAATAATACATCACCAAGAAGGTAAACTGCTTGACCTGGAGGGAAGATCACGGCAGAAAAATATCAGAATCTACAATGTACCACAAGGAGCGGAGGGCCCGTCTATGACACAGTTTGTCGGAAAGTTACTGCGGGACACGTTGGATCTTCCCCCGGCTATGAAGCTGGAAGTCGAAAGAGCCCACTGCGTGTTAGTCCCAAAACCTACCCAGGATAGAAAGCCACGCTCAATAATAATTAAATTCCTTCGGTATAGCACCAAGGCGGAGATTCTACGAAGGGCCTGGGGTAAGAAGAGAGTGTTTTTAGAGGATAAATTAATATATTTCAACCAAGATTACCCCCCCCCGCGGTCCTCCATAAACGCAAAGAATACTCTGAAGTAAAGCGAGTACTAAAGCAAAATAAGATTAGATTTCAAACTCCATGCCCTGCTAAACTTTGAGTGTTTTATGACAACGGGACGTGGTTGTACCAGACAGTGGAAGAGGTGACTACAGACATGAAGGCCAGAGGGTTGCCCGTCAGCATGACCAAAACGAGGGAAAGCCTGGCTGAAGAATTATCCTGCTCTGCTTGGGAAATAGTGCGAGAATTGAGAAGGCAGGAGACGGGAGGAGGCCGAGAGAAATATATCAGGAAGAGACTGGGAGTTTCCCAAAGACAGTCCTCACCCCCTTCAGAAGAGCCATAAGGTTTGGCTAACTTTAAAAATGTTGAGAAGCTAAACGGAAGCAGAAGTACATGGTAAAATACCTATCTCGAGAAATACTTATTATAATGTGGATTTTATATTACTTAGTTGTTATTTTTTAGTCGCTGACTTACTCCTTTTTCCCCACCAAAATGAGAATACATATATGTGTGCATGTATGTGTATGTGTGTAATGTGTATATATATCTGTGTGTGTGTGTGTGTGTGTGTGTGTGTGTATGTGTATGTGTATAAATATATATATGTATATATGTGTGTATATGTATGCATGTATATATGTGTGTGTATATATATATATATATATATATATTTGTGTGTGTGTATATATGTATATATAGGAGGAGTACACAGGGAAATCTTTTCTGTGTAATGGATTTGTTCACTGACTTTTATGAATACTGCAATGGGGGCCCTCAACTCACAAGTAGGAGGGGTTATCCCCCACAGCTAGACATTTCCTCTAGCTCAACGCAGGGTCATCTACTAGAGACCTCAGCCTTGGAATCACACGTTCGTTGACATTTTTGTTATTATTTGTGTTTTTTGGTTCTTATTTGTTCAGTTTTATTCTAATTTCAATGATACATTGACAGATAAATATAAATGGCTAAGGACAAGGTAAAATTCATTTCGTTTAATGTAAATGGGCTATTAAATCCAATCAAACATAAGAGAATTTTATCCAAAATGAAAAAAGAACAAGCCCATGTAGTATATTTACAGGAAACTCATTTAAGTGATAATGAGCATAAAAAACTAAAGAGAATGGGTTTCACTAATCTGTTTTTCTCCTCATATAAATCAGGACATAGGAGAAGAGTTGCTATTCTTATCTCAAGTAAGCTAAATTTTGAAAAAGTATTCAAAATGGGAGTTAAAGAGGGCAGATATATTCTGGTAAGGGGGAATATAGATGGCAATTCAGTTACTCTATTGAATATATACTCACCCCCGGGAAGTGATGTTGTTTTTTTTCAGAAAATTACTGATAGTATGTTAACGGAAACAGAAGGTCTCCTGATATGTGGGGGAGACTTAAATTTACAATTACAACCGAACTTAGACTCTTCCAATAGAAAAACCTATGAAATAAAATCTTTACATTAGAAAGTTAATACACTTTTTGAGGATGTTGGTTTAATAATTGATATATGGAGGGATCTTTTCCCTGACAGAAGGGATTACACTCATTATTCTGCTCCCCATTCTGTATATACAAGAATAGACTATTTCATAACATTTAGAAAAGACAAAGACAAAATAAACGCCTGTGGAATTGGGACAATAGATGTAAGTGACCATGCACCTATACATTTCTCTGTTGATTTTGACCTATAACCAAAGAATACTATTTGGAAACTAAATTCAAGTCTACTCAATGATCCGTACTTTAAGGAACAAATTAAAAAAGAAATTGGTCTCTACTTAGAATTTAATGATAATGGAGAGGTTTCACTTCCCATTTTATGGGATACTCTGAAGGCGGTCTTAAGAGGGAAAATTATAGCGATATCTTCATATAAGAATAAAATAAGGAATAAAACATTAGAGGAATTACAAAATAGGCTGAAGGAACTAGAGAAAAACATGAATTGAATTTGGCACAAGATACATTAGGGGAAATTAAAAGAATTAGGAATGAAATAAATAATTTGGCTATGCAAGAAATCAGGAAAAACTTAATGTTTTTGAAACAGAGACATTATGAAAGTGGATCGAAATCTATGAAAATACTGGCGTTGAAACTGAAAAAAGAGATAGCAGAAAATACAATTCATAGAATTAGGAACCCAAGAATAAAAATGATAAAAAAATAAGCTAAGTGAAATTCAAGAAGCTTTTGAAGCGTTTTACAAAACTCTATATTCCAAAGTTCCAGGGGGAAGCATAACCCAAATTGACACCTTCCTGAATTCTCTAGAGTTACCCACTTTAAGCGAAGAACAAAATAGAAGGATGACTTCTGACATAACTGAAGTTGAATTAAAAGCTGCAATTAGTAGGCTTAAATTAAGCAAGTCACCAGGATCAGATGGGTATACGGCAGAGTGGTACAAAGAATTTAAAAATGAGTTAATTCCTGTTTTACTCCAGACACTGAACTGGTTTCTAAAAAAGGCACAAATGCCACCCAGTTGGAAGGAAGCGATAATCTCAGCTATATCGAAAGAAGGCAAGGATAAAATGGAATGCGGGTCATTTAGACCAATATCCATTCTTAATGTAGATTATAGGTTATTTACCTCCATCATGGCCAAACGATTAGAGGAGTTTCTACCTATACTGATATGTAATGATCAGACAGGTTTTATACGACAATGCCAGACACAAGACAATATATGAAGGACACTTCACATTATGGATCATATACAAAAAAATAAAATCGAAGCAATAGTGATAAGCGTGGACGCTGAAAAAGCATTTGATTAGGTCAATTGGAATTTTCTTTACAGAGTTTTACATAGATTTGGTTTCCAAGACACAATTATTAAAACTATACAGACACTATATGACAATCCTACTGCTAGGATTAAAATCTATGGATATTTATCAAATAGTCACCCTAGAAAGGGGCACGAGACAGGGTTGTGCATGGTCACCACTACTCTTCGCATTATATCTGGAACCATTAGCTCAATACATCAGACAAAATGAATATATTAGGGGAATTACTATTGAAGGGACAGAGCAAAAATTGGTTTGTTATGCGGATGACATTTTGATCTACCTAGGGCAACCAACATACTCTTTACCTAAATTGATGCAATCCTTTGAACAATATGGTCAATTATCAGGATACAAGATCAACATAGATAAAACCCAATTACTTTCATATTACTATAGCCCACCAAGAGAAATTGAAAGTCGATACCCCTGGGCATGGCACACAGAGTCTTTCAAATATTTGGGCATCATTATGCCAAAAGATTTGGCAAAATTATCAGAATATATTTATCAGCCTTTATATTAAAAAGATTAAGGAAGATGTGGCAAGATGGAACCTGATTCCTTTTTTCAGTCTCTCTCTCTCTTATCTGTAGCAGACGTTCTTGCCTGTGTCTCATCTCTCTCTCTCATGAGCAGCATAGCAACAGTAATAGTTCATGTTTCTCGGGGGGGGGGGATGGTTAACTCTGCACCCCATTGTCCATCAGGTCTGTTCATCACTCATAACAGAATTATGATGTGGTGTCCATTACAGAGACTTGGCTGGCACCAGGGCAGGAATACTGATATCTACTATAAGCCTACAGACTCTCACAGCTACCTGGACTATTCCTCTTCCCACCCTGTCTCTTGCAAAAATGCTATCCTCTTCTCACAATTTCTCCGTCTCCACCACATCTGCTCTCAGGATGAGGCTTTTCATCCCAGGACGAAGGAGATGTCTTCCTTTTTTTAAAAAAGGGGCTTCCCTTCGTCCACCATTAACTCTGCTCTCAAACACATCTCCCCCATTTCCCACACATCTGCCCTCACCCCATCCACCCGCCACCCCACTCGGGATAGGGTCCCCTTGTCCTTACCTACCACCCCACCAGCCTCCAGGTCTAACATATAATTCTCCATAACTTCCGCCACCTCCAACGGCATCCCACTACCAAACACATTTTTCCCTCCCCACCCTTTCTGCTTTTCGCAGGGATCACTCCCTACGCGACTCCCTTGTCCACTCGTCCCCCTCATCCCTTCCCACCGATCTCCCTCCTGGCACTTATCCTTGTAAACGGAACAAGTGCTACACCTGCCCTTACACTTCCTCCCTCACCACCATTCAGGGCCCCAGACAGTCCTTCCAGGTGAGGCGACACTTCACCTGTGAGTCGGCTGGTGTGGTGTACTGCGTCCGGTGCTCCCGGTGTGGCCTTTTATATATTGGCGAGACCCGACGCAGACTGGGAGACAGTTTGACTGAACATCTACGCTCGGTCCGCCAGAAAAAGCAGGATCTCCCAGTGGCCACACATTTTAATTCCACGTCCCATTCCCATTCTGATATGTCTATCCATGGCCTCCTCTACTGTCAAAATGAAGCCACACTCAGGTTGGAGGAACAACACCTTATATACCGGCTTAGTAGCCTCCAACCTGATGGCATGAACATTGACTTCTCTAACTTCCATTAATGCCCCTCCTCCCCTTCTTACCCCATCCCTGACATATTTAGTCGTTTGCCTGTTCTCCATCTCCCTCTGGTGTTCCCCCCACCTCCTTTCTTTCTCCTGAGGCCACCCGTCCCATGATTCTTTCCCTTCTCCAGCTCTGTATCACTTTCGCCAATCACCTTTCCAGCTCTTAGCTTCATCCCACCCCCTCCGGTCTTCTCCTATCATTTCGCATTTCCCCCTCCCCCCACTACTTTCAAATCTCTTACTATCTTTCCTTTCGGTTAGTCCTGACGAAGGGTCTCGGCCCAAAACGTTGACAGCGCTTCTCCCTATAGATGCTGCCTGGCCTGCTGTGTTCCACCAGCAGTTTGTGTGTGTTGTTACTAGAATGTTACCTGGTTTCAGTTTAAGGGTAACACGAGTTTCTGAAGGATGGCAGTTGGCTCAACAACTAGATTGTGAATGGACGGAGGATGGCAGGAGGAAGTGACAATTCAGGAAGTGAGTTAGAGATGGAGGTTGGCGGGAAAGAGGAATGGAGTGGAAAATGCAAGAAAACAGAGGTATGAGATGCCAAACTCTGAGGAGTCAGGGGATGAATGAAGTAGGATAGCAAAACAATGGAAAGAAGATGAGATTAAAGTAATTATAAAACTGAGCTGAAGCGTCTTTTGGTGATTGGAACCCGATTCATTTGGCAAAGATAATCAACAAACTTATTATAATATATAACCATATAACAATTACAGCACGGAAACAAGCCATATCGGCCCTTCTAGTCCGTGCCAATGCTTACACTCACCTAGTCCCACTGGCCCGCACTCAGCCCATAACCCTCCATTCCTTTCCTGTCCATATACCTATCCAATTTTACTTTAAATGACAATACCGAACCTGCCTCTACCACTTCTACTGGAAGCTCATTCCACACAGCTACCACTCTCTGAGTAAAGAAATTCCCCCCATGTTACCCTTAAACTTTTGCCCCCTAACTCTCAACTCATGTCCTCTTGTTTGAATCTCCCCTACTCTCAATGGAAAAAGCCTATCCACGTCAACTCTATCTATCCCCCTCATAATTTTAAATACCTCTATCAAGTCCCCCCTTAAACTTCTACGCTCCAAAGAATAAAGACCTAACTTGTTCAACCTTTCCCTGTAACTTAGGTGCTGAAACCCAGGTAACATTCTAGTAACAACACACACAAAATGCTGGTGAAACACAGCAGGCCAGGCAGCAGCTATAGGGAGAAGTGCTGTCGACGTTTCGGCTGAGACCCTTCGTCAGGACTAACCGAAATGAAAGATAGTAAGAGATTTGAAAGTAGTGGGGGGAGGGGGAAGTGCGAAATGATAGGAGAAGACTGGAGGGGGTGGGGTGAAGCTAAGAGCTGGAAAGGTGATTGGTGAAAGCACCATCAACGCGGGTTCCAACGACCATGGGCAGCTTCAAAGCGATTGCGCAACCACAGACAGCGACTCCAGCCTTGAACTCCAGGCCGGGTCTTCACGTGCTACGATTGTGTCTCCCGTCTCCCCTTCCCCCACCACCACTATGCAATCCTCTCTTCCTCTGATCTCATCGTCAGCACCTGGGCCCTCAGAGGCTCCATCTTCCTCTCACCCCAACCCTTCCCTCTCCACTGACACTACCAGCCTCCCTCCCCCCTCTGATCCCATCTCTCATCCATGCCGGGTCTTCACCATTCCCTCCAGCCTTCAACTCTCTGAGGCAGAGCACTCTGTCCTCAGTAAGGGCCTCAGCTTTGTCCCCCTTCGCCCACACCTCAGCGAGTTCCGCGTACGCCATGACGCTGAACTCTTCTTCTGCCTGCTCCGTCTCCGAGCTTATTTCTTTCACAAGGACTCTCCTACCCCCACCGATGACCCCTTCTCCTGTCTTCAACCCTCCTCCTCTTCATGGACACCCTGCTCTGGTCTTCTGCCTGCTCTGGATCTCTTTATTGCTACTTGCTGACGGGACATCAACCGTCTCGACTTCACCACACCCTGTTCCAATTCCAACCTCACTCCTTCTGAACGCTCTGCTCTCTGCTCCCTCCGCACCAATCCCAACCTCACTATAAAACCCGCTGATAAGGGGGAGCTGTTGTTGTCTGGCGAACTGACCTCTACCTGGCCGAGGCACAGCGACAACTCTCTGATACCGCCTCTTATTTACCCCTTGATCATGACCCCACTAAGGAGCACCAGGACATTGTCTCCTATACCATCACCAACCTTACCAGCTCTGGGGATCTCCCATCCACTGCCACTAACCTCATAGTTCCCACACCCCGCACTTCCCGTTTCTACTTCCTATCCAAGATCCACAAACCTGCCTGTCCAGGTAGACCTATTGTCTCAGCTTGCTGCTGCCCCACCGAACTCATTTCTGCATACCTCAACACTGTCTTATCCCCCCATGTTCAATCTCTTCCCACCTATGTTTGTGACATTTCTCATGCTTTGAATTTTTTCAATGATTTTAAGTTCCCTGGCCCCCACCGTCTTATTTTCACCATGGACGTCCAGTCACTATATACCTCCATCCCCCACCAAGATGGTCTCAAAGCTCTTCGCTTTTTTTTGGATTCCAGACCTAACCAATTCCCCTCTACCACCACTCTCCTCCGTCTAGCAGAATTAGTTCTTACTTTCAATAATTTCTCCTTTGGCTCCTCCCACTTCCTCCAAACCAAGGGTGTAGCCATGGGCACCCGTATGGGTCCCAGTTATGCCTGCCTTTTTGTTGGCTTTGTGGAACAGTCCATGTTCCAAGCCTATACGGGTATCTGTCCCCCTCTTTTCCTTCGCTATATCGATGATTGCATTGGCGCTGCCTCCTGTACGCATGCTGAGCTCGTCGACTTCATTAACTTTGCCTCTAACTTTCACCCCGCCCTTAAATTTACCTGGTCCATTTCCAACACCTCCTTCCCCTTTCTTGATCTTTCTGTCTCCATCTTTGGAGACGGCCTACCTACTGATATCTACTATAAGCTTACAGACTCTCACAGCTACCTGGACTATTCCTCTTCCCACCCTGTCTCTTGCAAAAATGCTATCCCCTTCTCACAATTCCTTCATCTCCGCCGCATCTGCTCTCAGGATGAGGCTTTTCATTCCAGGACAAAGGAGATGTCTTCCTTTTTTAAACAAAGGGGCTTCCCTTCGTCCACCATTAACTCTGCTCTCAAACGCATCTCCCCCATTTCCCACACATCTGCCCTCACCCCATCCACCCGCCACCCCACTCGGGATAGGGCTCCCCTTGTCCTTACCTACCACCCCACCAGCCTCGAGGTCCAATGTATAATTCACCGTAACTTCCGCCACCTCCAACGGGATCCCACTACCAAGCACATTTTTCCCTCCCCCCCCCATTCCGCTTTTCGCAGGGATCATTCCCTACACGACTCCCTTGTCCAATCGTCCCCCCCCCCACCATCCCTTCCCACTGATCTCCCTCCTGGCACTTATCCTTGTAAACGGAACAAGTGCTACACCTGCCCTTACACTTCCTCCCTCACCACCATTCAGGGCCCCAGACAGTCCCTCCAGGTGAGGCGACACTTCACCTGTGAGTCGGCTGGTGTGGTATACTGCGTCCGGTGCTCCCGGTGTCGCCTTTTATATATTGGTGAGACCCGACACAGACTGGGAGACCATTTTGCTGAACACCTAAGCTCAGTCCGCCAGAAAAAGCAGGATCTCCCAGTTGTGTGTGTTGTTGTTTGAATTTCCAGCATCTGCAGATTTCCTTGTGTTTAACATTCTAGTAAATCTTCTCTGTACTCTCTCTATTTTGTTGACATCTTTCCTATAATTCAGTGACCAGAACTGTACACAATACTCCATATTTGACCTTACCAATGCCTTGTACAATTTTAACATTATATCCCAACTCCTATACTCAATGCTCTGATTTATAAAGGCCAGCATACCAAAAGCTTTCTTCACCACCCTGTCCACATGAGATTCCATGTTCAGGGAACTATGCACCATTATTCCTAGATCACTCTGTTCTACTGCATTCTTCAATGCCCTACCATTTACCATGTATGTCCTATTTGGATTATCCCTACCAAAATGTAGTATCTCACACTTATCAGCATTAAACTCCATCTGTCCTCGTTCAGCCCACTCTTCTAACTGGCCCAAATCTCTCAGCAAACTTTGAAAACCTACTTCATTATCCACAATGCCACCTACCTTAGTATCATCTGCATACTTACTAATCCAATTTACCACCCCATCATCCAGATCATTAATGTATATGACAAACAACATTGGACCCAGTACAGATCCTTGAGGCACACCACTAGTCACCGGCCTCCAACCTGACAAACAGTTATCCACCACTACTCACTGGCATCTCCCCTCCAGCCACTGTTGAATCCATTTTACTACTTCAATATTAATACCTAATGATTGAACCTTCCTAACTAACCTTCCATGCGGAACCTTGTCAAAGGCCTTACTGAAGTCCATATAGACCACATCCACTGCTTTACCCTCACCAATTTTCCTCATAACCTCTTCAAAAAATACAATAAGATTTGTGAAACATGACCTTCCACACACAAATCCATGCTGACTGTTCCTAATTGGAACCTGTCTATCCAGATAATTATATATACCATCTCTGAGAATATTTTCCATTAATTTACCCACCACTGACATCAAACTGACAGGCCTATAATTGCTAGGTTTACTCTTAGAACCCTTTTTAAACAATGGAACCACATGAGCAATACGCCAATCCTCTGGCACCATCTCTGTTTCCAATGACATTTGAAATATTTCTGTCAGAGCCCCTGCTATTTCTACACTAACCTCCCTCAAGGTCCTAGGGAAAATCCTGTCAGGATCTGGAGATTTATCCACTTTTATATTCCTTAAAAGCACCAGTACTTCCTCCTCTTTAATCGTCATAGTTTCCATAACTTCCCTACTTGTTTCCCTTACGTTACACAATTCAATATCCTTCTCCTTAGTGAATACCAAAGAAAATAAATTGTTCAAAATCTCCCCCATCTCTTTCGGCTCCACACATAGCTGTCCACTCTGATTCTCTAAGGGACCAATTTTATCCCTCACTATCCTTTTGCTATTAATATAACTGTAGAAACCCTTCAGATTTATTTTCACCTTATTTTCACCTTACTTGCCAAAGCAACCTCGTATTTTCTCGTATTGGTGAGGTCAAAAGAGCAAAGGTATTACAAAATGGATTGCTATTAGTGGTTTGTTGGGACAGTGCTCAGCAAGGCAGAGTGATAAGATTACATAAAATAGACGGCAGAAAAGTACAATGCTCAATTCCTAACAATAGAAAGTGGACTAGAGGAGTTATTTTGGGAATACCAACAAATGTTACTATGGATGAGATTAAACAGAACATAAAAGGAGCAAAAATTATTGAGGCCAAATGTTTGAAAGTTACAAAAAACAGAAAAAAGTGTGATAGTTTATTGGTTATGAGTAATTTTGATGAAGAAAGTTTGCTGACTAAAGTTTATTCAGGGTAAAATAAAATTCAGAATATATATACCACCACCTTTAAGGAGCTTTAAACGTCAGAAATTTGGGCATATTGCGGCGGTCTGCAGAGGAAAACAAAGATGTGGGAGATACACTAGAGAACATGAATATGGGAAATATGAGGTGGGAGCTAGGCTGAAGTGCTGCAATTGTGGCAAGGAACACAGCGTGGCTTATCGGGGGTGCATTAATGGCAAGAAGGCAGCTGAGATACTATTTTAAGGTAACTCAAGGGATTAGCTACGCAGAGGCAGTAAAAGGTATTGCTGAAAAGGAGAAGGCTATCAATACAGAAATATTTCAAATGTCATTAGAAACAGGGATGGTGCCAGAGGATTGGCGTATCGCTCATGTGGTTCCATTGTTTAAATACAAATACAGGGAATAACAAACCAGTGAACTGTGAGGGCTGTAATATGATAAATAAGGATACACTAATAATGAGTAGAAAGGATTTCGTACTGTTTGTGGTAGATGCAATTAACTGTTCAGCACAAACAGACAAGAGAACCGAGAAAATTAAAATTATAGTCAAGTCTGCAGAAAAATATCTCGGTATTACAGAGCTTAGGAGAGAAGTAGTTAAAGAAATGCTGAATGGAGGATCAAACAGTACATAGGCATGGGAGGCAGGATCTTAATGGCAGTATATATTTTACAATGGAATGCAAGGAATCTTATCACAAATGGTCAAGAATTTAAGAAGTATGTATCAGAACTTAAGGAAAAACCTCATATATTGTATGTATACAGGAAACATGGTTGAAACCACATTAGATTTTGTTTTACAAGGATACACAGCTATTAGGAAGAATAGAAATAATGGCAATGGTGGAAGAGTAGCAATATTTATAACCAGTGGGATGAGGTATAATATAATCAACATAGGGCAGAAATATGAATCAATAACAATCAAAATTTGGATAGGCAGAGAAAGCTTAGCAATAATAAATTATTATAATCCATGTAGAAGATTAAGCAAAGATACATTAAACACAGTGGGTGGTGGGATGAAAGGGAAAATAATATGGTGTAGGGATTTCAATGGACACAGTACACTATGGGGATGTAAAAATACTGATGAAAACAGATTAGTGAAAGAAGAATTTATAGATGATGAAAAATTGGTATCTATAAATAATGGAGAAGGTAAGAGATATCATATCTCCCAAAACACAGAATCCAAATAGACTTAACATTTGTAAGCAGAGAATTCACAGGGATCTATACTTGGAACAAACTACAGTAGGAAGTGATCACTATCCCATACTCACAAGGATTCAGATTAAAATAGAACAAAATAAAGGACCTAGAGTGTCAAGGTGGAAACAAAATAAGGCAGATTGGGAGATATTTCAAAGAAGAAGTGAAGTAAGATGCATAAAGATTTTAGATGAAAATATATTGGATATAGAAGAAATGAATGATAAATTGGTCACAGCAATTAGAAATTCAGCAGAAGAAACAATTCCGAAAAGTAAAGGTAGACGAGAGAGGAAATAATTTTTTATTATGGGACACATTAAACGCTTATTTAAGAGGACAGATAATTGGATATGTTAAGGGTATAAAAAATAAATATGTAACAGAATTAAATGAACTGGAGAAAGAAATAACACAATTAGAAAAAGATAGTCAGAATTCAACAACAGAGGAAAATTATAAAAAATTAATAAATAAAAATTAGAATATAACACAAAACAAACCTACAGAATGGAAAAATGATATTAAAATCTAAACAACATTATTATGAATTAGGAGAGAGAACCCATAAAGTACTATCTTGGCAATTGAGGGTGGAAGAAACCTCCAGAACAATAAATGTGATTCAAACAGGGGAAGGTCAGATTTCATATAAGCCAAAAGAAATAAATGATACTTTTAAGCAGTTCTATTCAGAACTATATAAATCAGAATCAGTGGGTGACTCATTGAAAATTGATGATTTCTTGTCTGAATTACAACTTCCCAAATTGAGTCAACAAGATCAGGAAGTATTGAATTCCCCTTTTTCTAGGGATGAAATTGAAAAAGCCCTGGGCTTATTACAGGCCAATAAATCGCCGGGAGATGATGGTTTTCCCCCTGAATTTTATAGAGAATTTAAGGATCAATCAATGCCCCTATTTATGAGGGTTGTGACTCAGGCTGAGGAGACCCATACTCTACCGGAATCCTTTTCAACAGCAATTATTTCGTTAATTCTTAAGAAGTATAAGGATCTGCTAAAACCAGCATCTTATAGGCCTTTCTCACTTCTAAATGCAGACTATTAAATTATAGCAAAGGCACTGGCTAATAGATTAACTCGATATCTACCAAAATTGATGAAATACGATCAAACAGGATTTATTAAAAATAGCCAATTATCTGATAATATTGGCAGACTTTTGACTATACTGTATTATGTTTAGCTAAGATGAAGGTGGACCCAACTATAGCAGTGGCTTTAGATGCTGAAAAGGCCTTTGATAGGCTTGAATGGGATTTTTTATTTAAAACAATGGAAAAATCTGGTCTAGGCCAAATATTCATAAATTGGATAAGAGCATCAGTCTAAGGCCAAAATAATTACTAATGGGTAGAATCTCACCTGTTTTCTCTCTACATAGATCTAGTAGACAAGGTTGCCCACTATCTCCAGCTCTATTTGTTCTGGCAATAGAGCCATTGGCTGAGGCTGTTAGACGGGATTCAGACATAAAGGGGTTTAAAGTGGCCCAGGAAGAATACAAAATTAATTTATTTGCTGATAACATTTTAGTATATTTGGCTGACCTGGCCAGCTCTTTGGTAAGATTTAGGGCCTTGCTGGACAATTATGGTATAGTCTCGGGATACAAAACAAATTGGAACAAAAGTGAAATTTTACCTTTAGGTAGAGGAGACTATGCCCAATATCAATATGGCACTCATTTTAGATGGATTAATTCCAACATGAAATATCTGGGGATTAAATTTAATCGTAATTTGGATGACTTTTATAAACTTAATTATCACCCCTTGCTGCAGAAAGTTGAGGAGGACCTACGTAGGTGGATGAACCTGCCCATCACACTGATGGGCGGGGTAAACTGTATAAAAATGAAGATAATGCCAAGACTGCAGTACTTTTTCAGTCTTTACCTATCCCATTATCTAATAATTTTCTTAAGATTCTCAATGGACATATTTGTCTATCTTTATGGTTGGGTAAAATATCTAGAATCTCCATGGAAAAATTGACCTGGGACTATAAATTGGAAGGGTTAAAATTACCAGATTTAAAAAAATATTATTTAGCTGCACAAGCATGTTTTATTGCTTTTTTTGATGAGACAACTATTCCTTCTTGGGTTAAAATTGTTTTACATATGGTAGGAGAAGAGATGCAGAAGAATTTATATATAAATGGGACTCCAAATTTGTTAAAAAAAAACAAACAATCCTCTACTGAGACATGTAGTTCTCTTAGTTCTCTGTTCCTTGTCCTGGTCCCACTTCCTTAGCCGAAGTTGTAGCCCAAGCCTGTGTTCCTGTCTCAGCTCCTAGTCTGTGCCCACTCCTGTCTCTAACTTTAGTCCAGTCCAGTTCCCTATACATCAGTGTCTGTGTCTTCCATTTGGGTCCATTTCCCAACTCCCCCTGTATGACATAGGTGGCGGTAACGCACCTTAAAGCTGCCAACCACCATAAAACAACAGAAGAAGAGGAAGAAGAACAGACTTTTCTACCCTCCATGTTTCAGCAGGACTTGGGTAGTAAGGCGGATGAGAGAGGTTTGTTGTTGTCCAGGAACAAATTTATAGCAGAACAAAACCGAGATCCCGAGATTGCTGCATTAAAGGAGACAGCTCTCTCTGAGTTTGAGGTTCAGAGGGAGTCAGTAGGATATTATCTTAAGGATGGGGTGTTAATGAGGAAGTGAAGATCATTTACTGTGCCTGCAAGTGAGGATTGGGCCATTGAGCATCAAGTGGTGGTTCCGAAAGCTTACAGGGCTGAATTTTTAAACATGGCTCATAATATGCATTTAGGTGGACATTTTGGAGTGAGGAAGACAGCACACCGGATCAGGAAGGAATTCAACTGGCCTAATTTAAGAAAGGTTGTGAGTCTTTGCAGGGCCTGTCACACCTGCCAAGTTGTGGGGAACCCTAATCAGGCCATCCCAGTAGCACTACTTGGGCCGATAGCTGCTTTTGGTGAACCTTTCTCTGGGGTCATAGTGGATTGTGTTGGCCCATTGCCAAGGACTGCAGCTGGCCATCAGTATTTGTTAACAATTATGTGTGCTGTGTCTAGATTCCCTGAAATGGTTCCTCTCAGAAATATCAGGGCTAAGACTGTGGTAGAAGCTCTCATCAAGTTTTTCACACTGGTTGGTCTGCCCAGGAAGATTCAATCTGACCAAGGTAGTAACTTTACTTCGAGAACATTCCGTCATATAGTTGGTGAGTTGGGAGCTAAGCACATTGTATCATTGGCATATCACCCAGAGTCCCAGGGAGCCTTGTAATGATTCCATTCCACTCTTAAGACCATGATTAAGACTACTGTATGGAAAATAGAAAAGACTGGGATGAAGGTGTGTATTTACTTTTGTTTGCTGTCAGAGACTCAATTCAGGATTCATTAAGGTTTAACCGGATTGAACTTGTTTTCGGTCACAGGGACAGAGGACCCTCAATGTTGCTCAGAGAACAGTGGTCTAATCAGGAGGTGTATGTCAGCGTGCTCAATTATGTTTTGGAATTTAGAGACAGACTTAACATGGTTTGTGACCTTGTAAAGCAGAATTTACAGAGCTCTCATTTCATTTTATTGATTTTCAAATAAAGAATATACAAATCAGAGGAGGAGCTTAGCAAATAGAGAATATAAAAGACATACAAACAACAATAAAAAACAGAAAATATATAATGTCAAAATCAGACAGGTAAAATGTTACGCTGCTATATATGTACAATGAGCAAAAAAAAGAATACAACTCCTCATAGCAATCATAAAAAAAAGATCGGAAATTTTATTTAATAAGGGGAAAAAACCCACTAACTAAAACGAAAGAAAAGAGAAAGAAAAAAGAAAGAAAAAGAAAGATTGGGCAGTCCAATTGAGGATAAAATTAAAAAGAGAGAGAGAGGGGAAAAAACATCCTTCCAGTCATCTCTGAACCTTCACGGATAAGGATTTTCCAAAAAAATTAAAGAAAAATAAATAAATAAAAAATAAATTAAATCATGTGAAAATATTGAATAAAGGGTTGCCAGACTTGTTCAAAATTAAAGGATGTATCAAATGTCCAGCTTCTAATTTTCTCCAAGCTTAGACATGACATAATGGAGGAGAGCCAATAAAAAACCGTAGGTGGGTTAGATTCTTTTCAGTGTAGCAAGATAGTTCTCCTAGCCAGTAAAGTTGAAAAAGCTATCATATGTTGAGCGGAAGCAGACACTTTGCTTGCTTCCTCTGGAATAATCCCAAAAATTGCTGTAAGTGAATTAGGTTGAACATCCACATCTATAACTTTAGATAATATTCCAAACACATCCCTCCAAAAATTGTTTAAGCTTACACATGACCAAAACATATGAGTTAGAGTAGCCACTTCTGTGTTACATCTGTCACAAATAGGGCTTATATTAGGAAAAATATGCGCCAATTTATCTTTGGACATATAGGCCCTGTGTACTATCTTAAACTGAATTAAGATATGGCATGCGCAGATAGATGAATTATTGACTAGATAATAAATTTTACTCCATTGATTGTCTGAAAGTGAGTGTTGAAGTTCTACTTCCCAGATGCATCGAACCCTATCATTCATTAACTGTTTATAAATGATAGCTATTAATCGTTTTTGAAAAGGTTTAAGCTGAAAAATAGCTTAAGCCAAATTTAAAGAGCAGGCCAAGGGGTAATTAAGTAAAAAATCACGTAAAAAATTCCTAACCTGTAAATATCTGAAAAAATGTGTAGTTGATATATCTTATTCATCCATTAACTGTGAAAAGGACATTAAACAGTCCTGTTAAAACAAATCTAAAAAAGTTTTTATTCCCTTAATTTTCCATGTTAAAAAAGCCTTATCCAAAGTTGATGGTTTATAAAAGAAATCAGAATAAATATTACTAGAAAGTAGAAAATCATTTAATTCAAAAAATCTACGAAACTGAAACCAAATTTTTAAAGTATGTTTAACAATAGGGTTGAGAGCTTGTCTACCTATTCTGGAGAGCGAAAACGGAAGAGGAGCTCCTAATAAAGAAGCTAACGAAAACCCCATTACTGAATTTTCCTCCAACTGTAACCATGACAGGTGATCTTGGTCATCTATATCATAAGTCCAAAAAGTAATATAATGAATATTAATTGCCCAATAATAAAATCTAAAGTTTGGTAAGACCAGTCCTCCATCTTTTTTTGGTTTTTGCAATAAAAGTTTATTCACTCTAGAGCTTTTGTTATTCTAAACAGGACAAAATCAGAGAATCTATTTTAACAAAAAATGTTTTTGGAACAAAAGAGGGAACTGCTTGAAATATATATGAAAATTTCAGTAGAATAACCATTTTTATAGCATTAATTCGACCTATCAATGATATCGACATAGGTGACCATTTAGAAAGTGCCTGTTGAGTATATTCAACTAAAGGGGAGAAATTATACCTATATAGGTCTTTAGAAATTTTAGTAATTTTGATACCAAGGTAAGTGAAATTTTTTTTTCAATAATAAAAGGTATTTGACCATAATAATCAGAATAATCATTAATAGGAAATAATTCACTTTTATGTAAATTAAGTTTATATCCAGAAAAAATACCAAATTCCATAAATACAGATAACATAAAAGGAATAGATTTCCTAGGATTTGGAATGTAAACTAATAAATCATCTGTGTATAACGAAACCTTATGTAATTTATCCCCTCTCTTAATACCCTACACAGAATTAGAATCCTTAAGAGCAATAGCAAGTGGTTCTAAAGCCAAATTAAATATTAAAGGACTAAGGGGACAACCCTGATTGGTACCTCTATATAATCTAAAATAAGGAGACTTTTGATTATTAGTTATAACCACAGCTACCGGGGCATGATAAATCAATTTAATCCAGGAAATAAATCCTGGACCAAAATTAAACCTCTTCAAAACCTGAAATAGATAAGGCCACTCCACCCTATCAAAGGCTTTCTCTGCATCCAAAGATACAATACATTCAGATTCTTTGGCTGAGGGGGAATAAATGATAATTAACAATCTTCGAGTATTAAAATGTGAGTACATATTTTTTTATAAATCCTGTTTGATCGTTTGAGATAACATTTGGCAAGATATTCTCAAGCCTATTTGTTAGAATCTTAAAGAGGATTTTAAAATCTACATTCAATAAAGAAATAGGTCTATAGGATGCACATTCCAGTGGGTCTTTTCCTTTTTTTGGAATCAATGAAATTAGTGCCTCATAAAAAGTTTTAGGAAGGTTCCCAGAGGATGTAGGATCGGTAAACGTTTGATGAAGATGTGGTATAAGCATTTCATGAAAAGTCTTGTAAAATTCTACCGTATAACCATCAGGTCCTGGAGCTTTCCCTAATTGCATAGAGGATATAGCCTTGGCTATCTCCTCTTGTTTAATAGGTGCATCTAACATATCAACATCTTGAATTGAAATTTGAGGTATGTTTAACCTTTGCAAAAATCTATTCATAATAATAGTGCTATCAGGGAATTCAGATTTATAAAGATTAGAATAGAAGTCCATAAATACCTTATTAATTTCATAAGGATCTAAAGTTTCTGTTCTATCTGGTCGACGAATTTTTAAAATCTGTCTTCTGACCATTCCAGCCTTTAACTGACCCGCTAAGAGCTTAGCAGATCTTTCCCCATGTATATAAAATAAACTTTTAAATTTAAAAATTTGCTGTTCAATGGGAAAGGTTAGAAGCAAATCATACTGTGATTGAAGTTCGACCCTTTCTTTATATAGGTCTTCAGTAGGTTTAACTGAATACGATTGATCTATCTGTTTAATTTTATTAATAAGCACTGACAATTCCACTTTAGTTTTCTTTCTCAAGGCTGCTGAATATGAGATTATCTGTCCCCTAAGAAAAGATTTCAACGTGTCCCATATAACCAGATTTGACATTCCTTCAGTCGTGTTAAATTCAAAAAATATAGAAATTTGCTCCTTAATAAAATTAACAAAAGCTGGATCCTGTAACAATACGGGATTCAGTCTCCACTGTGACATTTTTAAAAATCTATCTGAAAGCTTAAGGGTTAACTTTAAAGGCGCGTGATCTGAGAGCACTATGATGTCATACACACATTCAACAACAGAGTTAAACAGACGTGTATCTAAACAAAAGTAATCAATTCGAGAATACTTGTGATGAACGTGTGAGAAAAAAGAGAAATCTTTATCATTGGGGTGTTTATATCTCCAAATATCGACGAGGCCATATTCTAATAAAAGAGAGTTAATACAAGCTGCCGCTTTATTAAGCGACGGATTGGTTGATGACCTGTCAATCGCCGGATCTAAACAACAATTAAAGTCACCACCCATAATCAGCTTATATTCATTGAGATTCGGTAACTCAGAAAAAAGTTTCTTAAAAAAATCAGAATTATCTACATTAGGTGCATATACACACACCAGAGCTACCTTTTGCTCGCATAATAACCCAGTAACAATTAAATATCTTCCAACCGAATCAGTAGTAGTATTAAAGTGTACAAAAGGGATTTTGGGGCTAAGAAATATAGAAACGCCTATTATTTTACTATCGGACAGCAAGTGAAACAAAGGTCCTTTCCAGAAACTGAAAAACCTGTCTTCATCCTGTTTTTTTAATGATTTTCTTGTGCAAAAATAATATCTGCATTGTGTTTTTAATTTCTTAAAAATCTTTTTATGCTTAATGGGGTGGTTGACACCGTTCCAATTCCAAGATATTATATTGATTTTATTAACATCCATTTTTAAAATTGAATTTAATATTATATAAAAGAAATGTTACGCAAGTACAGATTAAACGTAAAGGCGCGGGTACAACCAGAAGGACTGATACATTTACGAAAGAGAAATCCATCAAAAGAACTGCCCAATCAAGAAAAAAACCTACTCTAATAGACCCCTCCCCTCTCCCGCCTCCCAAAAGATAAGAATTAAGGAACTGATAGGCTGGTCCCAAGCTAACTAATAACCCTTAACCCTGTTCTCCATTTTGCAGCTCCGCAGATTAAAATAAAGCAAAGATCCCATGGAAAATAGCCATAATAAAAGACACAAGCAGAATTCAACTACATAATGTTATGTCTAACATTAATAAAAACATAATCAACAACGGCCATCTTAGAATCAGCTAAAGTAGCTTAAACACATATTCAAAAAAAAGAGAATAAATCCGAGCAAATAATATTACAAACAATATTCTTTCTCTCAAAAAAAAGTAAATGAGTATATATATAACAGACCTAAAACTATAAGTATTGAAACAAATAAAAAAAATAAAAAGATTAATACACAACAGCTCCTACACGGACCATTAAAGTACAATACTATAAAGGTTCCCTACAAAACAGTTATATATATACTAATTAATAATAAAGTAAAAACAAATTAAATCAGCCACGTCCCATACCAAAGAATGAAAAGGTATAGAATGTACTTAACTCAGAAGATCCATAAACAACTCATACAGCAAATACTTCAAAATTGCCTATTGAGTAATCGGAATAGCTTTAATATTTTATTCAGTAGGCTTAACTTTAAGATTTTTAATATACTCCCATCCCTCCTGAGGAGAGTAGATTCTCAGTGACTGAGATTTTTCAGGAAAAATTATCAGCTTTGCTGGAAAGCGAAGGGAGGGGTTTAAATCTAATTTATACATTTCACTCATAACTTCTCGATATTTCTTTCTTTCAGCAAAGATTTCAGGAGGATAGTCTTCAACTACATGAATCTGTGTTGAATTAAAGATTAATTTCCGCTTCTTTCTGGCTTCTCGAAGAATAACTTCTTTAGTCCTATAATAATGCAAAGAAAGTACAACTGGCCGAGGACGTAATTCGGATGAACACCGAGAAAATGGAATTCTGTGGGGTCTGTCAATTAAGGGGCTAGTTTCAAGTGAGTATAACGTATCTGAGAAGAATTTTAACAGATCGCCAGCTTCAGTATTTTCAAGCAGTCCCAGAATATGCAGATTCCTCCGACGCCCTCTACTATCTAAATCAACCATTCTTTTCTTTGTTTTAGATAGTTCCGAGGTAATTTCATTGATTTTCTTTTCCATCGAAGATATCTTCATTCCTTGATCTTTAATAGTTTGCTTGAATAGATCATGCTCATTCTCAATTCCAGTTGTAGTCTGCTGAAATGTTTGAAGTTGAGAGTCCAAGCTTTTCAAAGAGTCTTGAATCATAGAAATAGCTTTTTCAAGCTTCCCATTTGAACTGGCCAGCTTATCAATTTTAATATTAAGCGATCCGAATTCCGATTTCATATCACGTATTGAAGAAAATATTCCTGCTAATGTAACAAATTCCTCCATTTTCTTGGTTTGTTCCGTTTGCTCCGTTTCAGGAAAAGTCTTGCCGCTTCTCAGTTCAATACCAGAACGACTTTTCTCGGCCATTGTAATTAAGTCGTAAATCCTTCAGTAGAAATAATAAATCCTTCAATAGAAGTAATAAATCATCAAAGCTAAAAGGGATCTGTCAGTGGGATATAAAATATATTAAAAGAGGGAGCTGCTAGAAATGCGACTTACTCCATATGCTACAAAATGGAGACTCCAGAGCTCTCAGAGAAAGATGAAGGTCTGGTATGACAGAAAAGCTAGGGAACACATGTATCATGTTGAAGATAAGGTTCTGGTACTGTCCCCCCTCCTGAACAACCCCCTCCAAGCGAAACTTAGTGGACCAAGTCAAGTCAAGTCCAATCACTTTTATTGTCATTTCGACCATAACTGCTGGTACAGTATATAGTAAAAATGAGACAATGTTTTTCAGGACCATGGTGTTACATGACACAGTACAAAAAGTAGACTGAACTACGTAATAAAAAAACAACACAGAGAAAGCTACACTAGACTACAGACCTACACAGGACTGCATAAAGTGCACAAAAACAGTGCCGGCATTACAATAAATAATAAACAGGACAGTAGGGTAAGGTGTCAGTCCAGGCTTCAGGTATTGAGGAGTCTGATAGCTTGGGGGAAGAAACTGTACCAGATAATTAAGAAAATTGATTCTTTGAATTATGTTATTAGGACTCACGATTGGGGGAAGGCTATTCAAGTGGTACACGTAAACTTGATACAGCCTTATCATCACTCCGAGACAGCACCTATGACTACTGTTATGAAAACAAGTGAAGTCCTGGAGGCTGGTAACGAGGTAGCAGATAATGTTAACAAGCTCATTATAGTCACAAGAAGACTCAAGAATTCCATTGTTTTGGAAAACATGGGCAGTAAAATCCATCATTTGGAGCCTGATCAGCAAAGTCAATTGAAGGGGCTAATTCGCAAGTATGAGGATTTATTCCCTGACATTCCCAGACAGTGCACAGCTGCTGTGCATGATGTAATTGTAGATAAAGTTGATCTGATTAAGCAGCATCCTTACAGAATGAACCTAGACAAAAGTAAAATGGCTGAACAAGAAATTGGATTGATGCTGACAAATGGCATCATTAGGCCATCTACCTCAGACTGGGTGTTGTCCTGTGTTATTGTGCCAGATAAAAGCATGAGATTCTGTACTGACTACCGGAAAGTTAATGCAGTAACCAAGACAGATGCTTATCCCAAAAGTGGATGACTGTATTGATAAAGCGGGGAAGGCCAAATACTTTACAAAGATTGACCTGGTAAAAGAATACTGGTGTGTTCCCTTGACAGAAAGTGCTAGAGAAATATCTGCATTTATAACACCATCTGGACTGCACAAGTATACAGTTTTACCCTTTGGAATGAAAAATGCTCCAGGGACATTCCAAAGGATAACAAATTAAGTGATTCGAGGTTTAGAAAATACAGGGGCTTATTATTGATGATTTGGTTGTATGGAATAACACATGGGAGTAGCATATCTTGGCAGTGGAGAAACTATCTGACAGGCTTTCCAAGGCCAATCTTATTGTAAACCTCCCTAAAAGTCAATTTGGTCACGCCACTGTTACTAATCTCGGCTATGTAGTAGGCCAGGGCCAATTGGCTCCTGTGCAGGCCAAGGTTCAGGCTATCGTAGAGGTTACTGTTCTGACGGGCAAGAAAGTGTTAAGAACCTTTTTATGAATGGTTGGTTATTACTGTAAGTTTTGTAAAAACTTTGTGGATATCGCTCTCCCTCTAATGAAACTACTAGGGAAAAGTGAAAGGTTTGTATGGAGTCACTTGTGCCAGGAGGCATTTGAACGCCTGAAAACCATTCTGTGTTACCAACCTGAGCTCAAAGTACCTGATTTTACTAAACCATTTTCAATAGCGGTAGACGCTAATGACGAAGCTGCCGGGGCAGTCTTGTTGCAAAAGGGTGATGATGAAATTGAACATCCAGTAGCTTATTTCTCAAAGAAATTTAATGCACACCAGAAAAATTACTCCACTGTTGAAAAGGAGTTGTTATCACTCATTTTAGCTTTGCAACATTTTGATGTCTAGATGTGTCCTGTGCAGAAATCACTTGTGGTTTACACTGATCATAATCCATTAGTGTTTCTGAGTAAAATGAAGGATAAGAATAGGAGGTTACTAAACTGGAGTCTGATCTTGCAAGAATATGACATGGAAATGAGACATGTGAAAGGTACTGACAACATTATAGCAGACTGTTTATCCAGATGTGAAGCTCAAGTTTGTATACATTTTTGCTATGTTGCTTGATAATTACACATGTATTGCTTCAAGCTGTATAATTGAAAGTTAGACAAAAATTTACTCCTTGATCAAAATTTTTCCCAAAAGGAGGGAGGTGTGATGAGATCTTAAGGTTTATTCAATATGGACTGTTCCTTTAAAAGGAGAGAGAGAGTGTGTGTGTACTGATTCAGAGAGAGAGCATGGAATAGCCCGTGAGTTGCCATGGTTACAGCAGGGTGAATCTATATGATGGACAGCTGGTGTTCAGCATGTTTCGGATATATACAAGGTCAACTGGCTTTCCAGACCCAAAATTAAACTTGTCTAGTTCCCCACTGTAATTTAAAGGGCTTAGAAATTTGGGAGTTAGTAATAACCTGAGCAGTAGGAGACAAGTAGATTAATTTAACCCAATGAATAAAATTAGGCCCAAAATTAAACTTTTCTAAGGTCTTAAAAAGATAATTCCACTCAATCCTATCACAGGCTTTTTCTGCATCTAAGAATAATATACACTCTGATATTTTTTTGGTGGTGAATATGTCACATTCAATAACCAACATATATTAAAATGTGAGTAACGATTTTTAATAAATCCTGTCTGGTCATGTGATTATAATAGATGGTAGAATATTTTCAAGTCTTCGAGCTAAGATTTTGGATAAAATTTTTGCATCAACATTTAATAAAGAAATCGGTCTGTATAATTAATTTTGGGCCTAATTTTATTTGTTGGGTTAAATTAATCTACTTGTCTCCTACTGCTCAGGTTATTACTAACTCCCAAATTTCTAAGCCATTTAAATTACAGCGGGGAACTGGACAAGGTTGTCCTCTTAGTCCTTTACTTTTTGCTTTAGCTATAGAACCCTTAGCAATAGCACTTCGAGAATCTAAGGACATTTCTGGTATACTAAGGGAAGGTATATCTCATAAAATTTCATTATACGCTGATGATATTTTACTTTTTATCTCTAACACTGAAACTTCTTTACCTTTGGTTCTTCCTTTAATCTCCCAGTTTAGTTCTTTTTCAGGATATAAGCTGAACCTACATAAAAGTGAGCTATTTCCTTTAAATGACCGAATGTCATCAAATGCCAAATTTCCGTTCAAAGTTGTTACAAGTCAATTTACATATCTAGGTGTAACAATTACTAAAAACTTTAAGAATTTATTTAAAGAAAACTTAAACCCCTTATTGAATTATGTGAAAAAGACACTTTCTAAATGGTCTCCTCTTTCTTTATCCCTAATTGGCCAAATTAATTCGATTAAAATGAAGATTCTTCCTAAATTTTTATATCTTTTTCAGGCCTTACCTATTTTTATTCCTGTGACGTACTTTGATTCTTTAGATTCAATTTTAAGCTCTTATATTTGGAATAATAAACAAGCTCGTTTAAGTAAAGTGTTCTTACAAAGAAATAAAGAGATGGGTGGACTCGCCCTACCCAATTTTAGGTTTTACTATTGGGCTGCCAATATAAGGAATATTACTTTCTGGTCCTATTATATTTATCGTAAAGATTGCCCACCATGGGTCTCCTTAGAAGTTAATTCTGTAAAAAATTCCTCTATTGTCTCTCTTCTTGGATCATACTCTTCTTTTTCAGCAAATAAAACAACAGATAACATAATTGTTAAGCAAACTTTAAGGATCTGGTCTCAATTTAGAAAATATTTTGGTTTAGCGAATTTTTCATTATCATCTCCCATTCTCCTTAATTTTTTTTTATCCCTTCCATGACTGATAAAGTCTTTAAAGATTGGGATGAACTAGGTATTAAGTGTTTTTGGGACCTGTTTATCTCAGGATCTCTTGCTTCATTTGACCAATTGTCAAATAAATTTGCACTCCCAAAAACACATTTTTATAGATACCTTCAAATTAGAGATTTTCTACGTTTCCAATTAGCTACTTTTCCTATAGGTCCTGATAAAAATTTACCGGACAATCTTTTAAATTTAAAACCTTTTGTTAATGGTTCTATTACCGGTATCTATAACTTGTTGATTAATTCTAGACAAGACTTTTTAGATAAAATAAAAAAAGTTTGGGAGGATGACCTAAATTGTCAGATTTCTGATGATAGATGGAATAAAATTCTTAAACGGGTTAATAAATCATCTTTCTGTGCTCGTCATTCTCTTCTACAATTTAAAGTGGTTCATAGAGCTTACATTTCTAAACAGAAGCTGTCCAGTTTTTACCCAAATATTTTTCCACTTTGTAATAAATGCAACTCTGCTGATGTCTCTTTAATTCATATGTTTTGGTTTTTCCCTACAATTGAAAAGTTTTGGCGGGAAGTATTTCATAACTTCTCACAACTTTTTAGGGTCCAATTTGACCCAAATCCCCTTACTGCCTTGTTTGATATTATTGCGAATGAAGATATAACTTTAAATACTCCTAACCTACAAGTTTTAGTTTTTACCTCTCTTTTAGCAAGAAGAGCAATCTTGCTTAAATGGAAGGAGTCTACCCCTCCTACACATCTTCAATGGCTACGTTATATTATGTCTTATTTAAATTTAGAGAAGATCCGCTGCTCAGTCTTAAATTCGAAACAATCTTTTTATGACATCTGGGGACCTTTCCTAAATTACTTTTCCAATTTATAAAGTTTAACAGTGCAAAGAGTTTTATGCATATTTTTATCTTCTCTTCTTAAGTGAATATGTCTTTTTTTTCTAATTATCCATTGTCATCCATCAGCTTTTTTCTTTGGTAGTTGGTAGGGGGTTGACTTTTTTATATAAAAAATTTATTTTATGATGTATGACTTATCTTTAAATTTTTGATTACAGAGTGGTATACCTTTATGTGTTATGCTATAACATTTTGATCAATTTTATTACAATATATGAATGTACACAAGTTATGTTGAGATGTATCTATGTGTTGCACTCTGTAAATCTTGTTTTTTTTTCTTCTGAATAAAAATATTGTAAAAAGAAAGAACTGGCTTTCCAGACAGACACACAGACACATGGAAGAAATAGACACTGGATGAGCTTTGTGTGCCCACGAAAGGGTGGGTTTTGTTCGCAGTGTGGACACGGGGTGGCCGGCGGGAAGCTATCCGTGTGTTTAACCCTTGCTTGGGTTGAAAGCTCTACCGCATGCGGACAGTACCCTTAGTACCCTCTACCGCGTGCGGACAGTACCCTTTTGTGTGGTCACATTCGGAGACTTTAAGAAGTCTTCGGAGGACAACATGGAGGAATCAATGGCATCGGCTTACTTGGAAAACAAATCACCTCTCTCTCACTCTCCTCAATCTACTCAACTCAATATCATGAACTGAACAGACTTCATACCTATACCATCGTAAGACTGTATCAGTTACCACCTAAATGTGAAGAAGTTTGGGGTTTTATGTTTACACACTTAAATATGCATAAACTCTGCTAACATGTTTGATTTATCTTGTTTTATATTACTTTATTACATAGATACTAATAAAATAGCCTTTGTTAACTGAATACTCAGACTCCAGGTATGTTCCATTTCTGCTGGTCCTTGTAACCCATTACAGGGTACGTAACAAAATCAACACTAATCAGTACAATATTAGAACATTGATCAGTACAGTGTAACAACACCAATCAGTACAGTGAACAATGGTAGCCATTACAGTGTAACAAGACAAATCACTACAGTGTAACAACACTTGTCACAACAGTATAACAACACTAGTCAGCACAGTGGAACAAACACTAGACACTACAGTATAACAACACTAATCAGTACAGTGTAAAAACACTAGTCAGATCAGTGCAACAACTAGTCAGTACAGTGTAACAACACTAGTCAGTACAGTGTAGCAACACAAATCACTACAATGTAAAAGCATGAATCAGACATTGTAATAACACTAGTTACAACAGTGTAACAACACATATCAGTACAGTTTAATAACACTGGTCATAACGGTGTACCAACACTAGTCAATACAGTTTAATAACACTAGTCACAAAAGTGTAACAACACATATCAGTACAGTTTAATAACACTGGTCATAACGGTGTAACAACACTAGTCAGTACACTAACAACAAAAATCACTACAATCTGACAACACTAATCAGTACAGTGTAACAACAGTAGACACTACAATGTAACAACTAATTACAGCAGTGTAACAACGCTAGTCAGTAGAGTGTAACACCGCTAATTCTACAATATATGAACAATAGTCAGTCCTGTGTCATGACATTAGTCACTAAAACAGAACTACACTAGTCACTGCATGGTAACAACACCAGTCACTACACTGTAACAACACTAATCACTACACAGTAACAACACTAATCACTACACTGTTACAACACTAATCACTACACTGTAACAGCACTAATCACTACACTGTAACAACACTAATCACTACACTGTAACACTAATCACTACACTGTAACAACACTAATCACTACACTGTAACAGCACTAATCACTACACTGTAACAACACTAATCACTACACTGTTACAACACTAATCACTACACTGTAACAGCACTAATCACTACACTGTAACAACACTAATCACTACACTGTAACACTAATCACTACACTAACAACACTAATCACTACACTGTAACAGCACTAATCACTACACTGTAACAGCACTAATCACTACACTGTTACAACACTAATCACTACACTGTAACAGCACTAATCACTACACTGTAACAACACTAATCACTACACTAACAACACTAATCACTACACTGTAACACTAATCACTACACTAACAACACTAATCACTACACTGTAACAGCACTAATCACTACACTGTAACAGCACTAATCACTACACTGTTACAACACTAATCACTACACTGTAACAACTAATCAGCACAGTGTAACAACACTAGTCACTACAGGTAATAAGACTAATCAATATGGTGTAACAACGCTAGTCAGTAGAGTGTAACACCACTAATTCTACAATATATGAACAATAGTCAGTCCTGTGTCATGACATTAGTCACTAAAACAGAACTACACTAGTCACTGCATGGTAACAGCACCAGTCACTACACTGTAACAACACTAATCACTACACTGTAACAGCACTAATCACTACACTGTAACAACACTAATCAGCACAGTGTAACAACACTAGTCACTACAGGTAATAAGACTAATCAATATGGTGTAACAACATTGATCAGTAGAGTGTAACAACACTTATCACTGCAGTCTAACAACACTAATCACTACACTGTAACAATACTACTCAGTACAGTGTGATAACACAACCGACTACAATGTAACGATCCCAAATGCCAGCTGGTCACTGGTCAAAGACCTTTTCACCATCGTGACCCATTGCTGCCTTTTATCCTTGGCCAGTGGACTTGACTGAAGTCCCCTCCTCTCAAAACTTCCAAGATGAGGTGAGTTTGATGGCTCTGGGCCTGTACTCACTGAAATTCAGAAGAATGATGGGGACCTCATTGAATGTTGAAAGACACAGATAGAGTGGATGTGAAGAATTTTCCCATGGAGGGAAGTCTAAAACCAGAGAACACAGCCTCAGAATAGAGGGTGTAGTGTCGTCAGCAAATTTAATTAGCAGATTGGTGCTGTGGGTGGTGACACAGTCATGGGTATACAGAGAGTAAAGGAGGGGGGCTTAGTACACAGCTCTGACGGGCACCTGGGTTGAGAGTCAGAGGTGAGGGAGCCCACTCTCACCACCACTCAGAGATCTGACAGGAAGCAGCATAAAATCCTGGATCAATGGGCTCTGGGACAACTTCTTCCACCAGGCCATCAGACTGATTAATGCATGCTGACACTACTGTATTTCTATGTTATATTGACTGTCTTCTTGCACGTAATATTTATTATAAATTACTGTAATTGCACATTTAGACAGACATGTAACAAAGATTTTTACTCCTCGTGTATTTGAAGGATAAAAGTAATAAAGTCAATTTAATTCAATTTTAGAATGGAGATGAGGAGGAATTTCTTTCGCCAGAGAGTGATGAATCTGTAGAATTCGTTGCTATAGGTGGCTGTGGAGGCCCGTTCATTGGGTATATTTAAGGCAGAGGTTGATAGGTTCTTGATCGGTCAGGGCATGAAGTGATACGGGGAGGAGGCAGGAGACTGGGGCTGAGAGGGAAATGGATCAGCCATGTTGAAATGGCAGAGAAAACTCGATGGGCTGAATGACCTAATTCTGCTCCCATGTCTTATGGACTTACAGGCACTAGCCTCCCGAACATCTGAGACATCTTCGAAAGGCGACGCTTCAACAAGGACCCCCATAACCAGGATGAGCCCTATTCTCATTGCTACCATCAAGCTGGTGGTACTGGAGCCTGAAGACACACACTCAACATTTCAGAAAGAGTTTCTACCCCTCTGCTGTCAGAATTCTGAATAAACATTGAACCCATGAACACTACCTCACCATCTTTTTTTGACCATTTGCATGACTTATTTAATTTAACTTTTTAATACAGTGTAAAAACACTAGTCAGATCAGTGCAACAACTAATCACTACAGAGTAACAACACTTGCCTGTGCAGTGTCTGAAGGATGTAAGTAACAAAGTCAATTCATGTCAGAGGTAACTTTTTCTACACAATGAGTGGTGGGTGCTGGGGTTGATGGTCATGGCAGATTCATTCAGGACTTTAAGGAACGCTTGCATAGTCAGATGGATGATAGAAAATGGAGGGTTTTGAAGGGAGGGAAGAGTTAGATTGATCTTGGAGTAAGTCACAGGTGGGCTGAATGGCCTGTACCATGTTGTATGTTCTATGTTGTATGCTGTATGTTCTATGTCATATTTTGCATGTTCTATGCTCCATATTTAACACAAAAAGGAGAAAAACTTTAAATCAGGTATGCAGTGTTTGGGGGAAGAAGGAAATCTTCCCCGCTAGGAGCTGCTAATGAAAGAGTTCTGCTCCTTTCGTTGTCCCTTTTACGTGCTGGGAAGTTGGAAGTTCTGCCCTAAATCAGATTCACTGACTCTGTGAACCTACAGTTGTACGTCGAGTGGAAAAGCGACCTGCCGAAGGAACTCAGTGGGTCGGCCAGCGTCCGTAGAGGAAAAGCAACTCTCAGCATTGCAGTTCAGGAGATTCGGCAAGTCTTCAGAAAGCACAAGAGGTGAATTGGTCGTCGATTCATAACTGACACAAGTAGTTGGGGAAGTGAAAAACTTTGTTGTCTGAGCAGATCATTTCATCACATCAGCCCACTGGGGCAGTAAAGGGGACACAACAGCGGAGTGCAGAATAAAGTGTAACAACACTAATCACTACAGTGTAACAAGATGAATCAGTACATTCTAACACAGTACAGGGGACACAACAGCAGAGTGCAGAATAAAGTGTGACAGTTACTGAGAAAGTTCAGTGCGGGCAGGCAGTGAGATGCAGGGCCATAATGAAGTGGGTTGCCACGGTAGCACAGCCGTTAGCGTGACACTATGACAGCTCGGGGTGTCGGAGTTCAGAGTTCAATTCCTGTACCGTCTGTAAGGAGTTTGTATGTTCTCCCTGTGACCGCGTGGGTTTCCTCTGGGTGCTCCGGTTTCCTCCCACAGTCTAAGGATGGACCGGATCGTCGGTTAATTGGTCATTGTAAATCGTCGTGGGTTCAATAGGTGGGTTTCTGGGTGGTGTGGCTCGTTGGGTCGGAAGGGCCTGTTCCGTGCTGTATCTCTAAATGAATAAACAAATAAATAATGAGGTGGAGAGTCCATCTTATCGTACTGGGGGACCACTCCATAGTTATAACTGTAGGATAAAAGCTGTCCTTCAGCCTGGTGGTCCGTGCGTCCAGGCTGTTGTACCTTCTGCCCAGTGGGAGAGGGCCGAAGAGAGAATGTCCAGGGTGGATGGGAGGGTCTCTGATTTTGCAGTCTGTTTCACAGAGACGGTGAGAAGTGTAGACAGAATCCATGGAGGGGGGCTGGCTTCTGTCTTGATCAATGTGACAGGTTGAGCCCTGTAATCGTGTCCTGTCTGCCTCCTCCCCCTGACATTCTGCAGAATCACAATCGGGATTAGGATAATTTCACCGGCTTGTGTTTTGTGCAGCAGTACATTGCAATCATCATCATCGGTATGTGCTGTGTTGTGTGATGTGGGCAATCACAGTCTCTTAACCATGATGAATACACACAAAATGCTGGAGGAACTCAGCAGGCCAGGCAGCATCTCTGGAGAAGAGTAAACAGCTGATGTTTCAGGCTGACCCCTTCATCAGGACTCACACCGTGCAGAACAGGCCCTTTCATGAGTTCTGATGCAGAGTCTCAGCACAAAACATCGACTGTTTACTCAATTCTGGTGGGAGGAATGTTTGAAATTCTGAGATTGATGTGACTGTTGGGCTGTAGTTGATTTTGCTCTCCTTCAGTTTCTGTTTTCTTTCTTCTGCTGATTGGTGGGTTGGGGTTCTAGAGGGATGATGTATTGTTTTTTGTGTGAGGGAGGGGTTAGGGATTGGTGTCTGATGTTCCTAGTGCTGATTGGTGGGTTGGGGTTCTAGAGGGACGATGTATTGTTTTTTGTGTGAGGGAGGGGTTAGGGATTGGTGTCTGATGTTCCTGTTGCTGATTGGTGGGTTGGGGTTCTAGAGGGACGATGTATTGTTTTTTGTGTGAGGGAGGGGTTAGGGATTGGTGTCTGATGTTCCTGTTGCTGATTGGTGGGTTGGGGTTCTAGAGGGACGATGTATTGTTTTTTGTGTAAGGGAGGGGTTAGGGATTGGTGTCTGATGTTCCTGTTGCTGATTGGTGGGTTGGGGTTACAGAGGGATGATGTACTGTTTTTTGTGTGTGGGAGGGGTTAGGGATTGGTGTCTGATGTTCCTGTTGCTGATTGGTGGGTTGGGGTTCTAGAGGGATGATGTACTGTTTTTTGTGTGTGGGAGGGGTTAGGGATTGGTGTCTGATGTTCCTGTTGCTGATTGGTGGGTTGGGGTTACAGAGGGACGATGTATTGTTTTTTGTGTGAGGGAGGGGTTAGGGATTGGTGTCTGATGTTCCTGTTGCTGATTGGTGGGTTGGGGTTCTAGAGGGATGATGTATTGTTTTTTGTGTGAGGGAGGGGTTAGGGATTGGTGTCTGATGTTCCTGTTGACTTTTCTGTGTGGGTGATCTGTGTGGGGAGAGGGTGTTGGGTTTGGTGCTGTCAGCACTGTATTTTTTGAGAGTGAGGAGGTTGGGGGCTTGGGGTTTTTGATCTTCTGACGATCGTCTTCCAGGTGGATGATCTGTTGGCTTTTGTGTGAGGTAGGGAGGTGGGGGGCGGGGGGGTTGAGGTTTGCGAGATTCTTCCATTTCCTTTTCATGTGGGGTTATTGACGTCTTCTTGTAATGAATCCCATGGTTTTTCTGGATATGATGGTTATCTGGAGAAGATGAATATCATAGTTGTATTCTACATGCAAACTTGGACAATAAAATGAACCTTTGATCCTTTCCCCGTAGACGCTGCCCGACCTGCTGAGTTCCTCCAGTATTTTGTGTGTGTTGCTCTGGATTTCCAGCAAAGGCAGATTTTCTCCTGTTTATGACCATGACTGTTCTTGGCAATTTTTCTACAAAAGTGGTTTCCATCACCTTCTTCTGAGCAGTGTCTATACAGGACGGGTGAGCCCAGCCATTATCAATACTCTTCAGAGATTGGCTGCCTGGTGTCAGTGGTCGCATAACCAGAATTTGTGATCTGCACCAGCTGCTCATACGACCATCCACCACCTGATACCATGGATTCACGTGACCCTGATTGGGGGGCTAAGCAGGGGCTACACCTCACCCAAGGGTAAAGTAAAGGCTAGTGGAGGGTAGGAGTGTCTTACACCTCCTTTGGTAAAGGCGTATCTTCACCCTGACACCCTGTTATACATTGCAATACATATTAATTAAAAAACTGTAAATTTCAATAAGAAATATATACCTACATGTATAATTTTAAATTAAATAAGTAGCACAAAAAGAGGGAAAAATAGGGAAAAAAGTGAGATGGTCCTCACTTTTCTGATTGTCCATTCAGAAATCAGCAGAAAGGAAGAAGCTCTTCCTGAAACGTTGAGTGTGTGTCTTCTCTGGGAAGCTTCCTGATCCTCCGTTAGAACTCCACTCATTCCTCCCAGGCTCAGGCAAGGCCCCGCCAGGGGGCCCTTTGAAGGTCTGGGGGCCACCCTGTGTGAGGGACCGTCTGAGATGGAGATGTGGTGAGGAAACGGAACTCATCACCAGCTGAGGCTGGGAGTGGCCGATATAACATTCATCCCCGGAGTCTGGACACAGAATACAATGGGTGCTGGAGGTTCTGACCCATCCCTGAACACTGCAGAAGATGCCGAGATGGTGTGGGAGAGAGCAGAGGCCTCTGTGGACGTGCTGGAGTCCGGAGTGGGTTGGGGACAGGCCCCTCCCATCGGTGCTGCCTTCCTCTTTTGCTCAGTGCTGCCCCCCAGTGTTCACTTAGTGAGAGACAAGCTGGACCAGGACAATATCCAATCTACCATCCAGCTCCAAGCCAGACCACTCAGGAACTTGGGCTATATTATGTCTTTTTGTGACTGTATGCTTTTCTGCGATCGTAACGATGTGTACTGTGTGCTGTTGCTACTCTGCTTTACACCTTGTCCCTGGAGGAACGCTGTTTTGTTTTGCTGTATGCACGTGTGGCTGATTGACAATTAAACTTGAACTTGAATGTGGCGACGGGTTCTTTTCCGAGTCTGATCTACAGTCAGATCTCACTCGGGGACAGACAGATAAACCCGGGGGTGGGGTTGATTACAGAAAGGATAATGGTAGCAGGCTTCCCCCCACCCACCCCTAAAACCCTCCCCATACCCTGCAGAGTGTGTCAATGGTTTCTTACCCGGGGTGACCTGTAGCTGGATCTCACTCTGGATCACATGGATAAATGGGGGTTTGACGTGGTTTCCATAGGATGAGTAATCATGATTGCCTTTCCTGAACTCAGCCAGACACAGGTAGCTGTGACTGTCCTCCACTCTCAGCTGCTTTATCCTGATCCAGGCGTTTCCCAGCTCTGGGTCCTCGACGAGCTCGTACCGAGTCACTCCGTTTTCTGCTGCCCACGATCCAGTTCGAATACACCTGAAGGTGACGATGAGTTGGTAGGGATCCTTCCTCATCCACGTCACCGTGTGTGCGGTGAGGCTCTGCGGAGGTCGTGTGAACACACAGGGTAACGTGGCCGAAGCTCCCTCGGTTCCAGTCATCACAGAGACACTCTCATTGGGAGCTGAGGGAAGGACAGGTGCCAGAATATATCAGTTAACCCCCACCAAACATGTTTAACCACTGACAAAATTTCCAGCCAACAAAACAGTAAATACTCCCCTCAGTGACCACCAGAATGAAAAGACCCTCACATGTGTCTCACTCATTGCAAACCATTCAAACTAGGGAAACTCTTTGGAACATAAAACAGCCCCATCGGACTGGAGGCAGAGAAGCCTAAATCTCACACCACCACGTTCAGGAACAGCTAATTCCCTTCAACCATTCAGTTGTTGAACCAATTGACACTAACACTAATCAGTGGAGTGTAACAACACTAATGAGTACAGTATAACAACACTGATCAGTACAGTCTAACAACTCTAGTCAGAACAGTGCAACAATACTAATCACTGCAGTGTAACAACACTAGCCACTACAGTGTAATGACACCAGTAGATAGTCACAGCATGTGTCACTACAATGTGAATACACTAATCAGTACAGTGTGACAACCCAATCACTACAATGTAACAACACTGATCAGTACACTGTAACAACATCAGTCAGTACTGTATAACAACTCTAGTCACTGTACTATAACAACATTAATCACTACAGTGTAACAACACTAATCACTACAGTCTATGAACACAAGCCACAGCAGTGTCAAAATATTATGCACTACAACATAACAACACTAGTGAGTACAGTGTAAAACACTCGTCACTACAGTGCAACAGCAACAGTCACTACAGTGTAACAACACTAATCAGTACAGTGTAATACGAGAGAAGACAGTATAACACTGGTCACAATGGTGTAACAAAAGATGTCAAAACAGTGTAGCAACAGTAGTCACTACAGTGCAACAATACTGGTCAGTACAATCTAACAGTCTAGTCAACACAGTATCAACACTAGTTGGCACAGTGTAACAAAACTCCTCAGTACTGTGTAACAAGCCTAATCAGTACAGGGTCACAACACTAATCACTACAGTGTAATTGCACTAATCATTAAAGAGTAACAACAAAAATCATTACCCTGTAACAACACTCGTCAGTACAGTGAGCACTACAGATTATCAACGCTACAAGAATTACATTAAAGTGGATTTTGTTTTTCCTTTGGTATTATTGTGTTTCATATTGTAAAAGTTATTAAAATGCTTGTAATAATTCATTTAAATTTTAATTAATGAGTGAGACGATCAATGCATTTCCACCTTGGAGCTCTCGTCACTAAGATCGCATTCTGCTCACCATTTACTCGGTAGCTGTGCTACACGCTCCATTCACTTTCCATAACATGTTAGAAATTACCTGTGGGAATACTGTGCATTAGGAGCTGTGTGTGATACTGTATATGTTTTCTGGATTCACCTTGGTCCAGTGGAACGCTGTTTCATTTTGTTGTCGATATGTAGTCAGATGACAATAAAAACGATCATGATCTCTGCTTGAATCTACTCTGCACCCCTCCAGTGTAATACTTACTGTACTGAAAGTGTTCAACAGCCTGAGCTGGTGTGTTTGACAGGGAATTCTACAGTGAACCCTCTCCAGTGTAATACTTACTGTACTGAAAGTGTTCAACAGCCTGAGCTGGTGTGTTTGACAGGGAATTCTACAGTGAACCCTCTCCAGTGTAATACTTACTGTACTGAAAGTGTTCAACAGCCTGAGCTGGTGTGTTTGACAGGGAATTCTACAGTGAACCCTCTCCAGTGTAATACTTACTGTACTGAAAGTATTCAACAGCCTGAGCTGGTGTGTTTGACCGGGAATTCTACAGTAAACCCTCTCCAGTGTAATACTTACTGTACTGAAAGTGTTCAACAGCCTGAGCTGGTGTGTTTGACAGGGAATTCTACAGTGAACCCTCTCCAGTGTAAATACTTACTGTACTGAAAGTATTCAACAGCCTGAGCTGGTGTGTTTGTGAAGGAATTCTACAGTGAACCCTCTCCAGTGTAATACTTACTGTACTGAAAGTGTTCAACAGCCTGAGCTGGTGTGTTTGACAGGGAATTCTACAGTGAACCCTCTCCAGTGTAATACTTACTGTACTGAAAGTGTTCAACAGCCTGAGTTGGTGTGTTTGAGAAGGATTTCTACAGTGAACCCTCTCCAGTGTAAATACTTACTGTACTGGAAGTGTTCAACAGCCTGAGCTGGTGTGTTTGACAGGGAATTCTACAGTGAACCCTCTCCAGTGTAATACCGGTACTTACTGTACTGAAAGTGTTCAACAGCCTGAACTGGTGTGTTTGACAGAGAATTCTACAGCGAACCCTCTCCAGTGTAATACTTACTGTACTAAAAGTGTTCAACAGCCTGAGCTGGTGTGTTTGAGAAGGAATTCTACAGTATACCCTGCGTTATAGAAAGATAGAGCAGTGGGCTGTTTACTGTTTACCTGTGCTGCAAACTATATGCATTCTGTATTATTCTTTATTAGTTGATATTTGGTAATATTGTGTTTTATGAGCTGTGTGTGATATATGTTGATTCCAGGGATGAAGGGGTTAATCTATGAGGAGTGATTGAGTCGCTTGGGACTATACTCTCTGGAGTTTAGAAGAATGAGAGGGTATATTGTACATACAAAATTTTGAAAGTGTTTGATAAGATCGAAGTGGGAAAGTTGTTTCCACTGGTCAGTGAGACTCGTACTAGGGAACGTTGCCTCAAGATCCATGAGAGAAGATTTAGGACAGAGATGAGGAAAAACATCTTCTCGCAGAGAGTGGTGATTCAGTGCAATTCTTTACCCAGGGAAGCAGTTGGGGTTTCCTCACTAAATATATTTAAGAAACAGTTAGATAGGTTCTTACATAGTAAGGGAATTAAGGGTTTTGGGGGAAAAGGCAGGCAGATGGAGCTGAGTTTATGGACAGATCAGCCATGATCTTATTGAATGGCAGAACAGGCCCGATGGGCCAGATGGCCGACTCCTGCTCCTATTTCTTATCTTCTTATGTTTTGTGAGTGCACCTTGATCCAGAAGAAGGTGGTTTCACTAGAACACTAGAATACTACAGCGCAGTACAGGCCCTTCAGCCTTCAATGTTGTGCCGACCCATATATTCATTAAAAAAAAGTACTAAACCCACACTACCCCATAACCCTCTATTTTTCTTTCATCCATGTGCCTGTCCAAGAGGCTCTTAAATACCCTTAATGTTTTAGCCCCCACCACCATCCCTGGCAAGTCATTCCAGGCACTCACAACCCTCTGTATAAAAAACTTACCCCTGATGTTTTCCCTAAACTTCCCTCCCTTAACTTTGTACATAAGCCCTCTGGTGTTTGCTATTGGTGCCCTGGGAAACAGGTACTGACTATCCACCCTATCTATGCCTCTCATAATCTTGTAGACCTCTATCAAGTCCCCTCTCATTCTTCTACGCTCCAAAGAGAAAAGTCCCAGCTCTGCTGACATTGCCTCATATGACTTGTTCTCCAGTCCAGGCAACATCCTGGTAAATCTCCTCTGCACCCTCTCCATAGCTTCCACATCCTTCCTATAATGAGGTGACCAGAATTGAACACAATACTCTAAGTGTGGTCTCACCAGAGATTTGTAGAGTTGCAACATGACCTCTCTACTCTTGAACTCAATCCCCCTATTAATGAAGCCTAGTATCCCATAGGCCTTCTTAACTACCCTATCAACCTGTGCAGCGACCTTGGGGGATGTATGGATTTGAACCCCAAGGTCCCTCTGTTCATCCACATTCTTAAGTAACCGACCATTAACCCTGTACTCAGTCTTCTGGTTTCTCCTTCCAAAATGCATCACCTCACACTTGTCCGGATTGAACTCCATCTGCCATTTTTCTTCCCAACTCTACAGCCTGTCCATATCCTCTTGTAACCTTCGACGACCTGCAGCTCCATCCACAACTCCTCCAATCTTCGTGTCATCCGCAAACTTACTCACCCATCCTTCCGCTTCTACATCCAGGTCATTTATAAAAATCACAAATAGCAGGGGGTCCCAGGACAGATTCCCTGCGGCACTCCACTAGTCACCGACCTCCAGGCAGAATACTTTCCTTCCATGACTACCCTCTGCTTTCTTCCTTTAAGCCAATTTTTTATCCAAACAGCCAAGGTTCCATTGATTCCATAGCTCATGACTTTCTGGATGAGTCTCTCGTGGGGGACCTTGTCAAATGCCTTGATAAAATCCATGTAGACCACATCTACCACCCTACCCTCATCAATTAGTTTTGTTACTTCTTCAAAAAACTCAATTAGGCTTGTGAGGCACGACCTTCCCTTCACAAAGCCATGTTAACTATCCTTGAGTAGACTGTACTTCTCCAAATGCTCATAGATCCTATCCTTAAGAATCCTTTCCAATAGTTTGCAGACCACCGACGTAAGACTCACCTGTCTATAGTTCACAGGATTCTCCCTATTACCTTTTTTAAATAAGGGAACTACATTTGCTATTCTCCAGTCCTCCGGCACTTCCCCTGTAGCCAAAGAGGGATTCAAAGATCATAGCTAATGCTCCAGCGATCTCTTTGCTCAATTCCAACAGCAACCTGGGGTGTATCACGTCTGGCCCTGGGGACTTGTTAATCTTGATGTTTTTAAGAAGATGCAACATTTCTTCTTCCTTAATCTCCACATTGTCCAGCACACAGACCTGTTTCTATTTCGACCTCACCCTGATCAAGGTCCTTTTCACTTATGAATACTGAAGCAAAGTATTCATTTAGGACCTCCCCAACCTCCTGCGCCTCCAGGCACATGAGGCCTTCTTCATCTTTTAGCGGTCCCACCTTCGTTCTCGCCATCCTCTTATTCTTCACATTGGGGTTCTCTTTAATCCTACATGTCTCGGCCTTCTCATGCCCCCTTCGAGCTCTCCTAAGTCCTTTCTTAAGCTCCTTCCTGGCTACCCTATATTTCTCATGAGCCCCTCCTGCTTCCTGCTTCTTATATCTAACATATGCTTCCTTCTTCCTCTGGACGAGTTGCCTCACATGTTTCGTCAGCCACGGTTCCCTTTTCCTACCATTTTTTCCTTGTCTCAGTGGGACAAAACCTATCCTGAACCCAGCTCAAGTGGTCCCTAAACTTCTCCCACATTACTTCTGTGCTTTCACCCTTGAACATTTGTTTCCGATTTACTCTCGCTAGTTCCTGCCTCATCCCTTCATTGTTAGCCCTTCCCCAGTTAAGCACTTCCCCATTTTGTCTGTTTTATCCTTTTCCTTAGCTATGCTGAAGCTAAGGGAGTTGTGGTCACTCTCACCAAAATGCTCCCCCACCAAGAGGTCTGTCACCTGACCAGGTTCATTACCCAGAACTAGATCCAGTATGGCCTCTCCTCTCATCGACCGGTCCACATACTGTGTCAGGAATCCTTCTTGAACACACCTGACAAATTCAGCCACATCTATCCCCCTTGCAGTCGGGAGATGCCAGTCAATATGAGAGAAGTTGAAATCACCCATAACTACAACCCTGCATTTCCTGCACCATTCTAAAATCTGCCTGCTTATCTGCTCCTCGGTGTCCTGAGGGCTATTTGGGGGCCTATAGACTACTCCCAGCACAGTGATTGATCCCTTCCTATTTCTGACTTCCCACCCACACCGACTCAGTGGACACTCCCTCTGCAGCGTCCTCCCTTTCTATAGCCATGATACTATCCCTGATCAGTAATGCTACTCACCGCCCCCTTTCTACCTCCCATCCTGTTCCTTTTAAAACACCTGAACCCTGGTACCTGCATCAGCCAATCCTGCCCTTCCTCCAGCCAAGTTTCAGTAACAGCCACAACATCGTAGTTCCATGTACTGATCCATGCTTTAAGTTCATCCCCTTTATTCCTAATATTCCTAGCATTGAAATAGACACATTTCAACCACTCTAACTGGCTACGTTTATGTTTTGTCCCCTGCCTGTCCTTCCTCACCAACTTAGAACACATAGTATCATGCCCTTGTCCTTCTACCCTAATCTCTGCACTCACATTCTGATTCCCACCCCCCTGCCAAACTAGTTTAAACCCTCCCAACAGCTCCAGCAAACCTGCCCGCCAGGATATTGCTCCCTTTCCAGTTCAGGTGCAGCCCGTCCTTTTTGTACAGGTCAGACCTTCCCCAGAAGAGATCCCAATGATCCAGAAATCTGAACCCCTGCCCCCTGCACCAACTCTTCAGCCACGCATTCATCTGCCATAACTTCCTGTTCCTACCCTCTCTGTCTCGTGGCACAGGCAGCAGTCCCGAGATTACCACCCTTGACGTTCTGTATCTGTGTACAGTCAGATGGCAATAAACTTGACCTTGATTGCTGCTTTTCTGATGCAACGCTCTGTGCCTGTGTTGCTGCGGCAACTGGATTTTCACTGCACCTGTGCAGACACGTAGGCAGAAGTGCAATGAAAATCGAACCTGCAGCAGCAAGTAAGTTCAGTTCCACTCACCTCATTATAGGAAGGATGAGGAAGCTTTCGAGAGGATGTAGAGGAGATCTACCAGGATGCTGCCCGGACCAGAGAGGATGTTTAATGAGGAAAGGTTGAGCAAGCTGGAGACTTTCTCTTGGGAGTGAAGAAAGATGAGAGGTGACTTGATAGAGGTGAACAAGATGATAAGAGGCATAATCGAGCAGACAGCCAGAGACTTCTCCTGGAAAGTATTGGGGGGGATGTCAGAGGTCAGAGGCAGGTTCATTACACAGAGAGTGGAGGGTGTGTAGAACAGATGGAGTTCAACCCAGATAAGTGTGAAGTGATTCATTCTGGTAGGTCAAATTTGAATACAGAATATATGAATGGTAAGACTGGTGGCAGTGTGGAGGATGAGCTGGATCTTGGGGACTCTGTCCATAGGACACTCAAAGCTGCTGCACAGGTTGACAGTGGTGTTAAGAAGGTGTATGGTGTACTGGCATTCATCAGCTGTGGGACTGAGTTCAAGAGCCCTGAGGTAATCTCTCTAGAGTAGGTTACATGGTCAGCACAGCATTGTGGGCCGAATGGCCTGTAATGCGCTGTAGATTTCTGTTTCTATATTCTCTGTAAGAGAGGATCACTGATCCTCCAGGTTCGGGGTTCAGCTCAGGGTAACAACCCTGACGGGTAAAACAATGTTGTTATGGAAACAGCAATGGAGAATCCTTCGACATCTGAGTGTGACGGTATTCCTGAGTCCCACTCGGGAATTGTATGACTGACAGCAGTGAAAACCGAGAGGAAGCTACTGACACGATGAAGGAAGCCCTGAATGCTGCCAGAGATGGAGGCCCTTCATTGCTGACTGAAATGGCAGCAGCATCACGGACAGGGGGGAGGGGGGGAGGGGGGAGAGGAGGGGGGAGATGGGGCAGGGTGAGAGGGGGGAGGGGAGAGGGGGGAGAGGGGGAGGGAGAGGGGGGAGAGGGGGAGGGAGAGGGGGAGAGGGGGAGAGGGGGAGAGGGAGAGGGGGAGAGGAGAGGGGAGAGGGGGAGAGGGGGAGAGGGGGAGAGGGGAGGGAGAGGGGGAGAGGGGAGGGGGGAGGGTATAGGGAGAGGGGGAGGAGAGAGGGAGGGGAGAGGGGGAGAGGGGGAGGGAGAGAATACTGACTCTGAGACAGGTACACGGATGTTGTAGAAATGGAGGGGTATGTGGGAGGCAAGGGGGCTAGATTGATCTTGGAGCAGGTTTAAGGGTCAGCACAACATTGTGGGCTGAAGGGCCTGTACGGTGCTGTTGTTCTATGTGATAGTGCACATGACAATCACATCTATTTGACATGATCATCCTGCAAAATATACTTGTAAATTATGAATAAAATAAGTTTTCAGGGAGATAAAATGTGAAATGATTAGTGTAGTTTTACAACTCAATGCTTAAACATCGGTCCTCACCTCTCACAGACAGATCTGTTAGAACCACCGTTTTAAATTTGCC